>NC_142165.1:12036993-12348669 GCF_029865625.1 Vigna umbellata | reverse complement strand
CAATTACAATTTCATGACTAACAAAATCAATTGACACACCAAGAGAATCTAAAATTTGATTTCATAGTCAACAATTTAACATTTTATATACATTAATAATATTTTACAATAATATATATAGAAAAAGACCACACATGATAAAAACAATATCAATATCGCGTAAAGTACATTACCCGAGTCATTCTTGTTTATGTGCAAAGTAAAATTCCTACATAAGTTGAACTTAAGTATAATATTATTTTTTTATTGCAAAAACACACTCAAATTACATAATTCCTACTTCAGCAAAGCAAAGCAAAACTAATTTATCTCTAATTTGTAAATTAGTATGTAATTCAAGAAATTTAATATCGATCAAACTCATGCTAGTACAGTTTTATTCTAAAATTTATTTAATATATATAGCAATAATTAAATGAAATCTACTTTCAATATTAATTTCATAAGTGTCGATGTGACCAAACATAATGATAATAATTTTAAAAGCAAATGTTTCTCATTTAGTGCCTTCATTATCACCTTCAGAAACAATAAAACATTTCAACAAAAAGAAAGGCAAAAAAAGCTTGTGAATCGAATTGAATGGTTTCATGGACAAAAGAGGATGAAATTAAACTTCGTATATGATAAACGAAGATGAGTATAAGAATATGAATGTTGATAAAAAAAAAAACTAGTATAAGTGATAAAGAAAAGCATGATGTGAAATTGATTCTAGAACAAAGCACATGTGTATATCCTATAATTTTGTTTCAGAAAAAGTTGAGGGAAAAAAACGTGAATATGAAAAAGATTGATGTAAATAAAAACCTAACTAATGATACCACAAAATTTTTTAACGTTAACGAATTTATAGGGAGTTGATCTTATTATGATATATCAGAAAAATAAATAATAAAGAATAAAAAAATAATATATTATTTAAAGATTTAATAAAAAAAAAGTAAAATTAATGTTAAAAGTGAAGTCATGTATTAAAGAAACCTTATTCTGGTGTGTAGTTATTCTTATTATAAGAAAGACACAATATATTCTCAGTAAACATATCAAATTTGTTTTTTTTTTTCCTTTTCTATTTCTTTAGATGATTAATAAAAAAATAATTTATCCTTTAATATTCTTTTTTAGTTGTACTTCTTTACTATTTTATCTTTAAATTCATAGTAAGATATTGTAATTTTATTTATTAGTAAAATCAAGCTATTATGTTGTTTTTCAGTTATAAACTAGTATATTATAATTTTGATGTCTAATCTGTCAATGTCTCACAAGAATATAATAAAGTAATAATTTAACATAAATACGATAGACATATGGAATCACTTATCATTGTCAAATTTGACACAAAAGTACTGTTCTTCTCATTTCTCCGAATGTTTTTCATTTTCATCTCATATTTGTTCATTTAATGTGGTCGAGGTTTAGAAGGTTAAAAGAAAAATATTTTTCGCATGCTTAAATTTTTTATATTCATTTTACATTATTTTTATTTATTTTTATTTTCTTTTTTCTTAAAAAAATACAAATACTTTTATAATCATTTTATTCTTATATTCTTTAATAAATGAATATAAAAATGTATGATAACATTGGTCAAATTAAAATAAAAACATTATATTATACAGTCAAGTTAATTAGTTAGTTAGCTTTCAAAATTTAGGATGAGATAGAAATAAGACTGAATGATTTTGTAATGAAATTGTTGATGTACATACCCGGTGGGAATATGCATCCCTGGCAAGCTAGCTGCTTCAAACAAAGCAGACCTCCAAGCTTGTATTCTCTGCGACTCTTTTCCAATCTCATTTTCGTGTGCCGTCATGTGTTTTTCGAAACTATTTCTGATTTTCCGTATATCTGAGGGATCTACATGGTAGAACACTGGGTAAACAACTTGCTTACTGTTCTTGTGGGTGCGTTCCATGATCTCAACAAGTTCATCCAGACACCATGTGGAAGATGCATAGTTCTCAGAAAACACAACTATGAAAATATTAGATTCTTCAATGGCCTCACACAGAGCAAGTGAAAGACCTTTCCCTATCCTCATATCTCTGTCATCATTGAATGTGTTTATTCCCTCACTACCCAACTCTCTACGGAGATGTCCTACAAAATTGTTCCCAGCATCTTCACCTCTAAAATTAATCAACACATCGTAGCTGAAACCAACAAACTCTTCTTCCTCACCATGTTTTTCCATGCTAAAACTAGAACTAAGGATGCTGAACTGCTTTCTTCTATTCAGTGTGTGATTAAATACTGTGTCTTACGCGGATATAAAGGTGAGCTAAGCTTCGTGGAAGGTGCTCTTGTCCATATCCATTTTGTAATATATTATTTCACACATTTAAATTTTTTAAGTTTATTTGACATTATTATTTTTTACCTTTTACTCTCATTTTTCTTAAATTTATATATAAAATTTTACATTTTTTATAATATTTTATTTTTGTGTTATCTTAAATAAATATAAAAATATATCATAATACCGAACTTTAAATCAGGACTAAGATCGTCAACTTGAGTGTAAGGAGTTTAAGAGTTAAGATTATTATGTCTGGTCAGGATGTCAGACCTCATATGACGTAGAGAGTAGTACGACGAGGATGGATACATATGACCCCATTTAAGTACTTATAGAACGCGTCGATGGTTAGGTTTTCGTATATTTTGTTTGTTCAAAAGGACAAACTTTTTCCATTATATAGATAACAAAACTAACAGAAGGAATATGTAATAAACACTATATTAAGGATTTTGCAAATAATCTTAAATGTGAATCAAAATTTTATATTATTTAAAAATAAAAAAATTAAATACTATATAAAATAAAATAACTATAAACCTGTAAACCTATAAAGATGGCATCAAACTTTTATAAAGTTAAAACTCATGTCATACTTTCATAAAATAATCCATTAGAACGAATGGTTGGAAGTGTCGACTTAGTGTATGTGATCAAACAAGAGGACCCAATGATTTGACATTTCATAAATGCAATGGACCACTGTCATTCACTGTTTCTCGACACTCTTTGATAAGGGTCCACACAAACAATGTACGGGATTTAAAAATTATAATATATTTATTATATTAATTTGAAGTTATAAAAATGAAAATTTTAATTTAATATAAATATTTTATATTATACAATTAAATAATAGTATATTATTTTGTTTTTATAATAAAAATAGTTAAGTTATTTATATCTTTTTAATAAATGATATTGTATATAATTATTTAAAATAACGATTGAGTTAATAAAAATTAAGAATTTAAAATCAATTTTAAATGAAACCATATTTAGACAATATAAAAAAATGTAAATATAGTTAATAATAAAATGGATAAATTATATAAAAATTGTTGAGTAGATTTTTTAAAAAAGTATAAAAATAAGACTATAAAAAATGTAAAGGATGAATAATGTAAAATTATAATGAAAAAATGTAAATAATAAACTTTATAAAACTACAAATGTTAAACTATTCACCAAAGACCAAAAGACCATGTATACAAATCTAAAAATAAAAATAAAGGTTAGACACTTGTCATGTTTTATCAAAAATTTATATTTCAAACTTTTATTTAATGTATTTGTTTGAAATCAATTTTTTACAAATATTATAATAACTAACTTTATTTAAAAAATGCAATTATATAGAATAAATTAAAAAAAACATATATTTTTAAATATTTAATTTATTTTTAGTTTATTATTGATGTCAATATTCAAACTTTTTTATTATTTTATATCATATCTTAACTTTTGTTGATATTATCTTATTATATTGTTATTAAATATTATTATATATTATGATATATTATTATATTATTAAGAATAATCAAATATTTTTTATGTCTTTCAATAACTTTTGTATAATTCATTACCTATTTACAGACATCAAAATAATTCATTACCTATTTTTTAAAACAATTCATTACCGATTTTTTTCTTATTTTGAATTTCAGATTCAAACTTTTTTTACAACATTCTTAAAGTTTCTTTTTTAATTTTAAATATTAAATTTGAACTTTATTGTTATATATTTTGAATTTCAAACTTGATGATATGAATTTTAATATTACAAAATATTAAATAAAATTATTAATTACTTATATTTTTAAAAGTTTAAAGAATTTATGTTAATATTATTGAAATTATTTTTTAAAACATTTAAAACTTTGACATAAATATATTATAAATTTAGATGAAGTATTATTCCTTATATTTTATAATTTAATTTATTTTTTGTCTGTTAACTATGTGTTTTATTATTATTTATTTAGTCTATATACCGTGGTCTACAAATAATCAATATAAGTACTTTTGAAACTGTTTCAATAGTACTGATTTTGGATGTAGTGCATACCAATATAAATGATAAAAACGTGTTTGTTAAGTTGGCAGGTCAACTTGGAGGTCATGTCGGACCTCACAGTCTAATCTTATTACAAAAATTTGGAATTCGTACAGTCACATTTTATCTGACTTTATTAACATAATCTAACGCTTGGGAAATTTCTCATGTATGTAAATTTTTATGTATATTACATTAAAAAAAAATTGGATAAGACAACTCATTTTTTATTAACACTTGCTTTTCAAACTAGTAAGTTGGATTTAAATAGTATAAATTAATTTGTTTTACCATCCTAATTATATATTTATTATTAGTAATAGACCCATCCGCAAATGATTATAAACACTTAGTTATACACAGTTTTATTTTTTTATTTAGAAAAAAAATATAAAAGCTATTATTTAAAACAATAGAAATATAAAAAAATATGTTCAGAAACTTTTTTCTTTAATATTAATATAAAAATAAAAATTTTAAAATATCAATTCTTTTAATTAAAGTTTATAAAAATTTTAAAATAAAAAAGTATTAAATTTTTTAAAAAAAGTTTTATTTAATAAAAACATAAAAGTAAAAAAAATATAAAAAATAATAGAAACTTTTAATTGAAATTTATAGAATTTTGAAAATAAAAAGTATAGAAATTTATTTGAAAACTTTTATTCTAAAAAAGGTATACAATTATTATCTTCACCTCTAAAGCTAAAGCACAATATGAGATCATCGTGGGGCTTGATAGATGTCATTTCACTGAAATAATTCCTAAAAAACATAAATATCACAAAAATACATATATAATATTATGTAAGAAAATTAATAAAATATTATAAAAAATTGTATAAAGAAAAAAGTAGTATTAAATAATAATTATATAAATTTTAATTAATTACAAAAGGTAAAACTGATTTCACTCCACCCCTAGCTCGTTAACTTTGACTTTGTTTAGTGAGTATATACTTGTCTAACGAGTTTGCATAATTCTAGAGAACATAATTCTATAGATTTATGTCATTTCAATCCCACAAACAGTCTAACACTAATTTTAGGTGCTAAAAACAATCAACCATTATATTAAACACAAATCAATGACTTAATTCACCTTAGATGCAATCTCAATCACATAGTATACCAATATTTCAACATTCAATCACTAAAAACGATTCAAAGCCTCTATCTCAACTCAACATGTCATATTTCATCAGCACAAACACCAATACCAACATTTCAACTAATTTCAAGCAACTCAAACATGCAACTTAGATTTTCAATACACCATACACTTAACTCAGGGTAATTTAGCTTTCCTTACTTGATAGATGAGAAAATCGCTCTAAAAAGCCTAAAATAGTTTTAAATGCACATAAAGTTCTATATGCTCCTACAAACTACAAAAGCACGATCAGGATACATCGTTAGGACCACTGATCAACATAGAGTCTTATAGAAGACTCAAACTTCACATGCAAAACAAAAAGGACTAGCATGCAAGGAAGAAACAACAAAACCCAAAAAAATGGAGCAAAACACTAACTTACTCTATTTAAATAATTGATTGGTTAGACTTGAAGATCTCACCGCGAGGACTCTTAGAAAGAAGTCAGATAACTCTAGAAAAATTGGTCTAGAAAAAATTGTATTTTAAAATAATGAAACTCATTAATAACGAAACTATTTTTATTAAAACCATTTAATATTAAAAATAATCATGTCTCGCTATTTTTCAACCACTACCACCTCTAAAATGTCCTAGTCTAGGTCTTTACATTCTTTCCAACAAGAAAAATTTTTCCTCAAAAATTTACTCATCAAATAGAAAGAAAAAATTGACCAAGATATTATCCCCAACACTTAATTGACTAAAAATATTGCCTTTGTGCTAAATGCTCTAATGTTCAACAATGTAGATTGGTCTAACCACTACTCTTAAAACAATTTCTTAACCTCCAAACTTAAGCTTTTAAGGATCCTTTTTACGCCTGATCAAACAATTTATATCTGTTAAACTAAACTTACTTCCAAAATGTCTTCCACTACCTCTTATAAGTTATTTCCAAAACTTTAGTTGGCCTTGACTTCAAACTAAAGCCTTCACATCATCTTATATCCTCTTTGAAGTACTACACAATTGACTTGATCACACAAAACTCTGATCTATTATCAAACGTTAACACTCTTCATTCACCCTTATTCACAACTACATTAATAACTTCATGCTTCTTTTATTCATCTTGATGAATGAGTAACAAAGTCCATAACCATGTCATCCCACTGTCAAAGTAGAACTCTCATTTGTTACAACAACCAAAACCAAGTTTGGTACTCTATCTGCACTTCTTGAATCATTCATCTGTAACCATCTTCAAAACTACATCCTTCTTAACTTGACATCACTAACTTAATATGTACCTGACATTTGTTTGGTCTGTAACCATCTTATACTTGGATTGTTTGGTCTTCCTTTCTTCTATTTGTTTTGAAAAACTCACTAGTTATAGTATAAAGACTATACTAATGAAATCTCCTCTCAACTTCACTTCAGACTTTGGTTCTCATAATTCTCTATTGACTATACCCTTGTGGAACTTGCACTATGAACCAAAAAAATCAAAGTGTTATTCGACAGTTCTATTAAGGATGTATGTCCACCTTAAGTTATGGTTTGATTTCAAAATTGGAGCCACACTGTCAACTCAGATTTGTAAAGTGAATAAAACAATATATTTATAACATGTCAAATTCATACAAAGCTCAAAAACAATTTGTTACCCACAGATTCAATATAATGTCCAATTGTAATCCATCAATACCATACAAAATAAGATTCATAACCTGTCATTGTTTCCCGTGATAATTATATTCCTATCTCATTAATACCATACCAAGTGATAATTATATTTCTATCTCATTAATATCATACCAAACGAGGCTAGTAAACCCTCATTGTTTCCTGTAATAATTTATATTTTTATCTCACAAAATAATTTATAGTGTCCATAAGAATATATATATATATATATATATATATATATATATATATATATATATATATATATATTTATATTTATATTTATTGTCAAATCAATACAAGCATATGAATTCTAACGTGAATATAAAGAATTTTAAGGGATATCAAAATTGGTGACCAAGCTCAATCCCTGAAAGACTATTGTAATAAAATAGGACAAATTTTCAATCTATGTAAAATTAAAAAAGAAAAAGAAAAAAAAAACACATCGTTGAAAAGAATTATTGCAAAAGAGTCAATGTTACCTACAAGAAGAAGGCTACACCAAGGGGACTGCAAATAATAGGTTGGAACTGCAAAGAGGCAACAACGTCAAAAAGGTCGTAGCAGCCTACTAAACATAAAAAATTTCAGCAAGTTAATGGTATAAAGAGTTAGAAATAAACAAAAATAAACAGTTAAGAAGCCAATTAGTTAAAATGGACAACAACACTTCACCCATGCTCAGCTTCTTAGACGAAGCAGAAGCAATCAGCATGAGCTCATTAGAAAGTTTGTTACTTTTTATCTCTGCTCCAAAAGAACATAGCAGATGGTCAGCAATCTCCAAGTTCATAAATGAATTTGAAAAGGTGGATGCAACTTTGCAGTCTCTCATCAGTCACATATTATTTAAGGATCAAACTATTGTTACTTATGCATCTGTTTCTTTTGTTCAGTTCCTTTTTTTACCTTCAAATGTTCACCAATAAAACAGTTAACATACATTTTTTAATTGTAGAGTAAAAAAGGAAGAGAAGGATACTTTTCTCATTTTATTTAGTCCACCTAAAGATGTTACATATAGCGATGCCATGCAGCTAATCACATTTGTTAATCAAGTTTTATTTCTTCTTTCTGGGAAAATCAAAACTAAAGTTGGAGAAGCAACGTAAACAATTTTAAACTTATGCATATCATGTGCTGAAGGCATATATTAGCTGGTGGTCATACAACTGCCATCATGATGATGTTTAAATCAAAACCTAATGTCTTTACAGTATAATGTATTACGATGTATCATATCATACCACGGAGGAAATAGACGGGAAGGAACAAGCCTCAGTTTTCAACTCAAGACTCTGCGAATTAATATTGCCATTTGGAAGTCCCATGTCGTTAAGAATATTAGACAAAGTAGTCTTTATAAATCCTCTGACAAACATGTCAGTTCGCCGAGCTGGGTAACGTCAGCTTATGACCTGAGTGGGGGCAACAAGGTGATTGAACAAGGCTATGGCCTGCTAAGCTGGTCAGGAGGTTGCAACCTGCTGGCTTGCCCATTCCAAGTTGAGAGTTGAGTCATGGATCCTTTGCGAAGGCATGGGTTTCCTGGTTCCTAGACAGGAGGGCACCGCGTCAGGCTGGTTTCACAGAGCAGCGACAACCTCCGGTTCTTGACAGTGGAGGGATAACAGGCTGCTGCACCTCCTGTCCCACAAAATGAGCTTGGTGAGCCCTTGGCCTTGAACAATCATTTTTTTTTATTAAGTTTCATCTATTGAGATATTTCATAGTGATATGGAAAATTTGGAGCTGTGCATTCATGATCTCGAAATAGGTGTTGATCACCTATTTCGAAAATTAATCACAAACAGAGTTTCCCTTCTCAACATCTTCAACCACTAACCATAGTATCTACTTGATTTTTGTGCACTCAATTTTCCTCCATGGGTGTCACAATTGTACATAAATGTGATTACATTTGTTTATAATTTATTAAAGGTTTAATCATTAAGAAATGAAGGTGCACAAACAATTTTCCATTCTTTGGACCCGGTGGTTCCGAATTGGAGATCCATATATAAATACATTACAAATATAATCAAAATAGAACTTTTTTTGAGGAGGGTATTGATCAAAGTGGAATCAATACTTTAAAATGTCAAAGTGGAATCAATACTTTAAAAAGTGGAATCAATACTTTAAAAAGTGGAATCTCCTTAAAATGACTCAATGAAATCCTTTCTATTACAAAGTTATAAAACCACTCAAAGAAAACTCTTAACAATAGAAACATTTTAAGTGTATATAAATTTATGTTTCTGTTCTATTTAATGTGAGATTTTGTTTGTATTCTAAGAATGGAAATCTTAAACAAATATGCTAGGCAATGTTTTCACTGTTAGGAGCCTCATCGGTGACACGTTCATGAGTTTGTGTGTCCGTACGGAGAGCAAGTAAGATGGCCCGTGCTTCAAGGATTCCATCCCTGAGTCCATTCAAGAACATCGCAGTCATTACATCTCCAAACTCCTCTGATTTTTGGAGCCACCCAACCACAGCATCCAATTCCCTCTCTATTTCTTTAGCTCTTTCTTTCAAAACACCACTATCCTTCTCATGCTTTGCCACACCATAAAGGTTGTCTACTCTCTTCCCAACAAACGCATCATATTGCATGTTGAATTTCTGAATCAGTTCGTCATATTGATTTTTCGAAGAGCTGCCTGAGTTCTGAGCAGCAGTCTTATGTGACAATCTGTTGCGGAGAATTTGGTGGCTCTCCTTCAACTTCCAGAAGGTTTTAGTTTTGAGTTCGGATTCCGAAGTACTTTGCTGCTTCATCATCATCATGAATATTTGCATCAGAGGGTCATGAGAAGGAGGAAGTGTCACCGTACTCCAATCCAATTTTGGAATTGTCATCTCTGGTTTTGCGGGTGATCCAAAAGTTCCTTTAATCCCTTTCCTATTTGCCACATTAGTTAGTGCTGCCCCAACGTCCAAATCAGGAAATCTGAGTTTTGCTTCCAAGAGTACACCGTAAAGTCCACTCATGTACGTCCTATTTTCAGCTGAGGGTATTCCCTCCATCCCTTCAACTGTCCATTCAATCTTACGATTCTTCTTCAATGCAGCCACAGAGATTTCAGCAGCATCCATAGAAGGAAACTTTTTCCATGCCTCAACAATTCCATCCTTTATTCCTTTAAACAACGATTCCCATGCTATTCCTTCCGGAAGAGCAACGTAGTTTTCGTCGTCCTCCAAACTTCCCTTATGGACAGAGGTTGAATCTCCGTTCACAATCAAGTTATTGGGACTGGCGAACAGGAGATCTTCCATATTCGTTCCTTCTTCAAACACAAACGCTCCCCAACCACTTATCATCAACGACGACGTCGCATCATACGAAACCTCCACCAGATTCCACTCATGCTCCATAACTGCATTGCCAACCCACTCCTTCTCGCTGCACAAAACTCCTACATCACACAACAAGATGTGCTCTGCCTCAATTCTAAAGTTCCGATACCCTTTTCGAGGAGCATATCGCCCGTTGATTAGTAAACGCAGATCAACAAGGCCACGACCATCGTATCTGTCCCTTTGACTCTCATTTTGGAAGTGGAAGATCATGGCTACAACAATCTTAGGGAACTTGCCACGAACCCAGAAACTAGGAATCCTTCCCACCCCCACAAAGTTAAACCATTCTGGAATCTCTGTTATAAATGGCATCACCATTTCTATTCCTCCTACCCCTTTCTTCACCTGTCATATCATTGTAACAGTTTCAATTGTCTCTTCTATATGCCTTTACATCACAATCACTAAAAGTAGTTTAAATACAAGTTATTCTAAGAAAAATCTAATCTTACATGCATATCTGATAAAAGATTTAAAATAAGTATGATACCTGATACCATAACATGTCTGATGTCTCTTTTGTTAATTTGAAACAAAATCTTGCATCTACTTTCTGAACAGTAGACGGCAACTCTGAAATTTCTTCGAGGTATAGACAATCATGAACATCAAGAATTCTCAAGCTAGTGAGTTCAGGAATTTTTTTAAGCTTCTTACATCCATTCAAATCGAGACTTGTCAAGTCACCACATTCCTTTATGCATGAAGGAATAGATACAAAATTGTTCTCTGAAACAATCAATTCTTCTAATTTTGGAAAGTAACAAATAATTGCAAGAAGATCTGCATCTGACAAGTTCCCATTTTCGAAATTCAGTAATCGTAATTTTTGATGAACATTGGCTTTTAAAGGGTGTTGCACCAAACTTCTGATGGATTCTCCAAGTTTGGAACATGCTTTGATTATGAAAGAATCAACATTTGGCAACATGAATAAGCTCCTCGGTAGATATTTAAGTTCCCTGTTATTCGATATGTCTATGGAAACAAGCCCAGTAAGTTTACTAATGGATTCTGGAAGCTCTTGAACAGCAGTATTTATCATATGAATCTTCAATGGCTTTGTCATTTCTTTCATTATCTCTGGGAAGTAACCAAGGCTTTCACAAAAGTTAAGATTAAAGATTTGTAGAGATGGTAGAAACATTCTGGACAGGAAATTTTGAAGTTTTGTGCATTCTGAAACACTTAAATGAGAAAGCCTTTTCAAAAATCCAACAGATTGATGGACTGCAATTAGGTTTCTACAATGATCAAGTCTCAATTCTCTTAGATTCTGAAGTTCGGACACATCAGGTATTTCAATGATATGTTGGTTATATGAAAAGTCCATATTAGTCAAGCATGGAAATTTCTGCCAAAAAGAAAATGTCAATAAAAATTATCATTTGCTGCATGTTGAGTGATCAACTTAATAATGTGAGTAAATATGGAAGATTTTGTTCAATGAAAAGCTGAAACGTAAAAAATAGAATAATATGATAGAGTATCGTACCTTGAATGGCTCTTCCAATGTTAGACAACTTCTAGGCAAATTGAAGAGAACAATTTTCTTTGGATGAAATTTTGGTGGGAAAGACTTTGAAGGATAGTTGTCCCAGTCAAGCAGTCTTAAATGATTTGGTAAATGTTCGGGTTCAGATGAAAATGATGTGTTTCGAACAATGAGAATTCTGAGGCATTTCATTTTCTCAAACTCAGTACCACTCCATTTTACCATTTCTTGCTGAGGAGGATCAAGCATAATCCCTTGAATCTTATCACTTCCCTTTAACATAAGTACAAATAAGCAACATCAACTCCATATATTATCATTAATATAAAAACTATAATGTATAAATAAAAACAAATGGAGTAAAAGAGTAGATGATTACATAATCTTCGTTTAGTATTTCAATAACATCTTCATAATCCCATATTCTGCTACGTTCACCAGGATTCGGTGCTTCCTGCCTAATAATCTGTCTACCCATATCTTGTATTAGATCATGCATCTTGAGGCAGCCTTTATCGACAGTTATGAGAGATTTATTAACAAGTACTTTGATTTTGAATGCTGAACCAAATTCGTCAAGTATCTTGCTCACATATTCCATTCTCTCACCTTTAAAGAAGCAAGCTATGTCCAAGAAAACTTGTTTCGCATCATCATCCAATCTTTCGTAGCTTATTTTAAGCACATCTTGAATCTTTTTATTCGGAGGAGTCTTCTCATATTCTTCTAATGCATCTTTCCAGGCATCTAAACCTTCTTCATGAAGAGTAGCTAAGTCAGAGCCTATCACTTTTAAAGCAAGTGGAAGACCTTTGGCGTAATCTACAGCACGCAGGGAAACATCTCGAAAACCTGTTTTAGGACAGCCTTGTCCGAAGGCATTCCAACAAAAGAGCTCCAAAGAATGTTGTTCATCAAGTTCCTTCATTTCATAAATATTTCCAACATGGTGAGCAATCAGGACATCTTTTTCCCTTGTCGTTATAAGGATCCTACTACCTGGACCAAACCAATCACACCCTCCTGCCAACTTTTCTAACTCTTCTTTATCATCAACGTCATCAAGAACCAAAAGAACTTTCTTTCGTCGAAGTTTTCGTTTTATTTCATAAATTCCTTTATCGGTACTTCCCAACGTAGTTTCCGACTCCTCTAACATCTCAGATAAAAGTGTCTTCTGTAGATCTTCCATGCCATTGATTGTGTTTGATTTTTCTCTAACGCCGGCAAGAAAACTTGCAGCATCAAAGTGTTGCACAATTTTGTCATACAAAGCTTTGGCAAGTTCCGTTTTTCCAATTCCACCAAGTCCATATATGCCCAACATTCTTACAGTGTTGTCATCAGGCTTAATGTCCAAAAGTGACTTAACCTCTTCTATATGGGGCTCAAGTCCGAGAGGGTTTTGACCAGTATATAAAGGTTTAGGAGCTATATTCTTATACACCTCCCTAACAATTTCTTCAATAAAATTGTTTTCACACCTGAAAGAGTAGAATTGTATTAATTATTTGTTAGATATCAGGGTTTCATCATTTTTATTATTATACTAAATAACAAACATTGTGATTAATATTGTAGTATTAAGGGAAAAAATCAGTTGCTATAAAGTAAAAGTCAATACTAAACAGTGAATAATGTCCTATTAGTGGTGCACATGGTTCAAGTTCTAAAAGTATGGAGTTTGAAAGTTGACTATAAGTTCCGTGGACTAAATCGACAGTAATTCATCATTAATTATAATTAAAGAAATTTAGTGTGAATCATAAATGAAATATAGTTTTAATATTAATTTAATTTGTGTTTATTATCGTAATTAGATGGATGAAAGGAAAATGGTTTTTGTACATACTCGGTGGTAATATGCTTCCTTGGCAAGTGAACTGCTTCAGACAAAGCAGACCTCCAAGCCTGCATTCTCTGGGACTGTTTTCCAAACGTAATTTCATGTGCCCTCATGTGTTTTCCGAAGCTATTTCTGTCTTGCAGTATATCTGATGAATGTACATGGTAGAACACTGGGAAAACAACTTGCTTCTTCTCCCTCTTCTTGGAGAGCTGGATGATCCTGACAAGTTCATCGAGACACCATGTGGAAGACGCATAGTTCTCAGAAAACACAACGATGAAAATCCTAGATTCTTCCATGGCGTTGTTGAGAGCAGGTGAAAGACTTTCCCCTATCCCCATATCCCTGTCATCATGGAAAGTGAGTATTCCCCTCCTACCCAACTCTTTACGGAGATGCCCTACAAAATTGTCCCTAGTATCTTCGCCTCTGAAACTAATGAACACATCGTAGCTGAAACCGACACACCCCATAGTACAAAAAAACCAAAACTAGACTGAGATGCTCAACTTCTTTGTAATTCAGTGTGCTGTCATTAAATACACTCTTAAACGGAGATTAAGGCTCTCTTAACGGGGATTTGGCACCCTAATATTATATTAAATTAATATAAATCTATAAATTAAGAACCACGAGGTGTTGAGTTTCCCTAGTTTTGTTTCTTCCCATGCACCTACTCGCTACTGTTCCCTATTAGTCAAAATAATGATATCATTGTAGGATAAGAAAAGAACCATAATATTTTAATAATATTTTTTAACAAATTTTTTTTATGATATCATTGTTTTATATATTTGAAATTGGATCGATCATAAATATTTTTGATAATATATTATGGACTGTTTTATATATTTGAAATTGGATCGATCATAAATATTTTTGATAATATATTATGGACTATTATTTTGTTGATTCTTAATATTTTATTTTGTTTTTAGTTTCGCTCCACAATGTTAAATTAGTCCATTTTTTAAAACGTACATCAATTATGTCTCTATTTAATAAAATTTATATCAATCAAATTCTTTCCGAGACTAATTATAAGTTATTGTAAAAAGAAAAACATTTTTCATAAGAAAATTAATAGAAGGAATATGTCATGTTGTGTGGCACCTTTTCTTTTAACTAATGCATTAAGGAACATTATTGGAGTTAAATTTACTGCTCAATTCCATGCCATGCTGTATTAAGTGCCTAAATACTTATTCTGTGCACTATTTGTGTGGAGCACAATATTTCCTGTGTATCGGACCATAAGTTCCAATTATAATTCTACACTGTTATATTATATATACATATTCATATATATGATTATACGTGTAATCTCATATATAGTGTTAATTGATATCTACTTATATTTTAAATTAATTTTAGATATTTGTATCACTGCCATCTCGTCTTTAAATCTAAAAATAGTCATTTGATGTATAATATTGATGTATAATTTAGGGAAAATGACACTTGAACAACCATTTTTGACAACATTTAGACACGCGCACACGTGTCAAAATCTGAGTGGTCCAGTTGGAAAAATTAAATGAAAATGGACCACTCAGATTTTGACACGTGTGCGCGTGTCTAAATGTTGTCAAAAATGATTGTTCAAGTATCATTTTCCATAATTTAGACCATCTCTCTCTGTTTATTGTATGATTAATTTGAAAGGATGTCATAGTTACTTGCATTATCTTATACTCCAAATGGCGTGAATTATAAAAAGCCTTACAAGTCTAAAACTGTATAAAAAATTTAAAACTAAAAACATCAACCAATTTATTATCTAATTAAATAATTCTGATTTTTCATTATTAATAAATATGTTGGAGAAAGATTAATCCTTGTTTTCTGGACCTGTAAAAAGCTTTTAAAACAAAAGTTTGTTTTTTTAAAAGACACACTATTTCAATTTTTTATTGAGAATAAGAATATATAGAGGAAAAGTCACTTTTTGTCTAAATTTACGTTAAATTTACAATTGATTAGAGGAACTGTCTTGAGAAAAGCGTCGTTTGATGTTAAAATATTCCTGTACGTAACCGACTACTGGAACTTGGTTTTGTAGACACTTGTTTTATTTTTACTTTTTTGGTTTAAACCCTAGTTTCTTTCTCGTACATGTGTGTCAATCTTAAGTGGGTCATTATGTTTTTTTTGTCTCAATTGGGTCTTTAAACTTGTTAAAATGAGTTAATTAAGTTTTTTCCATTAATTTTTCAGTAATGCCGTTTGTCTTTGCTGAGGTGTAATATGTTTTAGTTGACGAGAAATTGTTTATTGAATTTCATTGGTGTTGTGTTGTGTGAATAGATTGCCACGTGTGATGTGTTAGCCATAAAAGTTAATATTTAGAGAGAACCCTGATTTCGAAAGTGTTTAACATCTCTGTTTTCGTTAGGAAGAGTTGTGGAAGCAGTGTTGAAGTGACGAAATGTCTGGTTGTTCTTCGTCTTGCAAATGCACGGGTTGGGGTTTTCAAAATAGCTCTGGTAGTGGGAGCAGGTTGGGTGTAAAACCCAGTTGCTTTTGTGGACGGCCTGCAGTCTTTCGCGTTGTCAGAACCCCTAAAAACAAGGGCAAAAGATTTTGGGGTTGCCCTAACTTCAAGGTGAGTTTAATGGAAGCAATTTTGTGAGTTATTGTATGGTTTTGATTTTCCAGAGGGTGAGAGTTTTGATTTCGGTGACGAGGGAGTGTGTTTTGTTGTTCCACAAGTTGGGAGTGAAGATTTTGTTGGATGCAACTTTTTTGAGTGGTGCATTGAAGAAGTAATTGATTCTCGAAATGTGGTGAATTTATAAGACAGTAGTGCAAGTGCAAGGAATGAAGAAGTGGGTAGAAGTTTGATGAAGATCGAACAAAGTGTGATGAAGATGGAAGAAAGAGATGGTGAAAAGCTGAGAATTAGGTGTTTGGAGAAAAGTGTAGTTATTTTGGAGAAAAGGATGAAGATTTTAATGGGCATGGTGTTTGTTACATCTGTTTTTAATGTAATTGTGATATCAATGTTGATGAAACTTGGTTGATGAAAGTAGATGAAAGTAGGTTTATATGAATGTAATTTGATCTTTGGAAGGATGTTTGAAATAGAATGTTGTTGTCTGCCTGTTTTAAATATAAAGTTGACTTCTTAATACTGTCTTATTTGATTAATGTAATTTCATATGGGTTGCTGTTGTTAAAGGAAGTGCAAAGGTAACATCAGAAAGCAACTTTGTTAAACATCATAAACATATGATAACAACATGAATAAAAAGTGGATGTCATTATCATTTAACAAAAAAAACCTTGTATGAACTTTGTCTTACTCAGTGCATAAGATAACAAAACAAACATGATATTAACATAACAAAAGAAACCTGATATCATTACTTCATCAATCTTACTCAGTCAATAACATATGAAAATAAACCTGATATTACTTCATCAATCTTACTCAGTCAATAACATAAGAAAATAAACCTGATATTACTTCTTCAATAGAAATTACACCAAATATGTTTTCATGAAGTACACATAGACCAAAACCAAGGTTATACTACATTGTCTTCATCACTAAATATGTCTTGAGCAATACACATTACACCAAAAAAAACTAATAATACATTGGTCCTTCATCAATACAGACTAAATAACGTTTAGAGAAGGACATTCAACTGACTCTTGAGAAATAGGCACATCTCTTGGTGGAGGGATTATGAGTGGTGTTTGTTGAGTAGGTTGGTCAGTAGACACATCTGATGGAGGCACAAATTGTGTTATAGGTCGTTGTGGACATGTTTTTTTGTTGTGTCCAAGTTGTTTGCAGACATCACATGTTTTTTTGCTCCCACCCTTTCTTAATTCAGTGTCATTCTTCTTCAACTCCCAAGACTCTAGTCTTCGTTTTTTCTTGGGTCTTCCTGACATTGTCCTCTTCTTTGGGGTAACACATCTGGATATGATGTTATGTCCCAGACAAGTTGACCATTAATAGGATAAATGATGGTGTTGTAGGTCTCTTCATAAGTAGACTTCCTAAACCAATGGCCAATGTAGTCATTTAAATTCAAGAATTTCATTGTAGTTATTGCGTGAGTGCAAGGAATTCCAGTTATTAACCACTTTCTACAACTGCAGTCCTTGTTTTCAATATTGACAACAAATTGCTCCTCAAATTGTGAAATGTGTAAGACTTCAAATAATTGATTTGATGACCATCTGTCATGAGCACAAAAATGACAACACAGTTAGCAACATGTTGTTAATGATGATCAAAAATTAAATGTGGGTGTGAACTTACCTTGGTAACCAATATCTGGTTAACCATGACTGCTTTTCGAATCTGTTGAGAACCTTAGGGCACACAAAACCTTGATACAAACCCATTTTTGTCTTATTCGTAGCCCATCTCTTCATGATGTAAACCCTAATGTCTTTTAACATATTGATAAGTGGCTTACACCCACTACTAACTAGCACACTGTTGAACCCCTCACACATGTTGTTGACAAGAGTGTCATATTGTGATCTAGGACTGAATCTAGATCTTGACCAAAACCTGGGAAATTAAAATGTCAATAAATATAAAATGTCAAAGCAAATATAACAGTAAAAGCACAATAAGGTTTGGAGAAAAGTGATTACATACCCAGGTGGAATTGCAATCAAGTATTTAAATGCGTCTACATTTATCTCTTTAATTTTCCTCATTTCAGCCTCCCATAGTTGTGGATATGTGGCTGTTGTTGCCCTCCACATCATATGTTTAAGGTCTTTTCCAGGAAATTTCTTTCTGAAGTTGGAATATAAATGTCTAACAAAAAATCTTTGGTCTACCCCAGGTAGAAGATCTTGAATTGCTGGCAAAAGTCCCTACAATTTTAAATACTCATGTCAGTTGACTTATTTGTGATGTAGGTTGTAATTAACATTTGTTATGAGTACTAACCTTTTGTTGGTCTAAAATAAATGTACATGCTCCACAAACAGCTTCCCCACCAAGGTCTGCAATGAGAAGCTCCAAGAACCAAGTCCATGAGTCTTTATTTTCTACCTCAACAACAACATATGCAATGGAAAGAATTTGTTCATTTTCATCTCTTCCAACTGCTGTTAGTAACTCCCCTCCATACTTGCCTTTCAAAAAGCATCCATCTAATCCAATGATGGGTCTACAACTAACGAAGCTATCTTTGCATGCTTTCAAGCATACATAAATTCTATTGAATATACACTCTTCATTACTATTTTCAACCTTTATTTTGACTGTTGAACCTGGATTTGCTCTCAGAAGTTCATGACCATAATCATAGATTCTTCTATATTGTTTCTTGAATGACCCCTCAACATTATCTTTTGCCATGGCTCTTGCCCTAAAAGCCATATTTCTAAAGATTCCTACATTCCATTTCCTACTTAGTTTGTCCCTAATGTCCATCACCTTCATATTAGGGTTATCTCTGACAGATTTTGCCATCCTTTGACTCAACCACTTAGAAGTCATCAACTTCACATTACAAACTGTACTACAGTTATGATCATCAATAACTTTTCTTAGCTGCCATGACTTGGCAACTGACCTGTAGGCACAATAAGCATACCATTTGCATTTACCCTGGCTCCCCAAACATTTTACAGCAACCCTCTTTTTGTCATTCTTCATGAATTTCAAATTTCTTCCATTACTCCTTGCATAAGTCCTAATGGCCTCTGTAAATTCATTTTTCTCAGTGAAATAGGTTCCCACTTCCCATTTATAATCCGTCAAACTTTTAGGCATGCTAAATGTGGGAAACAAAGTTCTCTGAATGGAATCATCATTGTCCTCACTGTCTGGACCACTATCCAACTCATTTGACACCCACTTAGTGTCAGACAAGCCATGAACATCATGCATGGAATCATTATCAGTTGTACTTGATGACTCACCTACTGGACTGCCAGGTTGTTCTTCCCTCACATTTCATTTCAAACTACCAATGTCACACTCAATGGTGACATCAACTATACTTTCTTCACTCACAGACTCATCTACATCTTCATCCTCACCATGTTCACTCACAGACTCATCCTCATCATCATCTCCAGCCTCTTCATGCTCACCATCATCTCCAGCCTCATCCTCACCCTCATCATCAACCACATGATCATCCTCAATCTCATCCTCTTCTACATCTTGCAGCTCAAAATCATTTACATCATGTACCTCAACCTCCTCTACATCATGTACTTCACCATCCTCCACATGTTCAATTTGTTTTGCAACTTCACAGTCACCCTCCTCCAATTTTGTTCCAACTTGAGCCTCAACCTCAGTCTCACAGTGACCCTCCTCCATTTTTGTTCCAACTTCAGGGTGAACATCAGCCTGACCCTCACCCTCAACCTCATCCTCATAGTGACCCTCCTCCATTTCTGTTACAACTTCAGGCTGAACATCAGCCTCACCCTCACCCTCACCCTCAACCTCATCCTCACAATGACCCTCAACATCACCATGAACCTCACCCTCAGGCTCACCCTCCACTTCTCTTGCAACATCAACTTCATCTGGCTCACCCTCCACCTCTCTTACAACATCAACTTCATCATTAACATCACCATCAACCCCATCACCATCAACCCAATCAATCATTTCTATTATCTCTGGTTCCATGCTATTATGAACCACGTACAAATGAACTTCATAATTTAACCTTGCTATATTCAGCATATGCATAGCACCCCTATCATCATTCAATAATTCTAACCTATCTGCCACCACTGACTGACCTCCTAAACTGTACCAAAGTTCTTTTATGTCTATATAACCTAAGTCTTTCACTGAAGCTAATATTCCAAAATAGCACCATAGGTCTGGATCACAAGACCATTCTGCTATCTCACCATCAAATTTAAAATTTCCATTCTCATCACTAACAAAATGGCCACAATGATGGACCACAACTTTAATATATTCAGCCATGCAATATTATAATTCAACCACAAGCTTTTTAACACCTGTACATTGGGGGAAATATCATTATTTCTCACTATTTACTAACTCAGCAAACAGTGAGACATCAACGACACAGTGGAACAAACTAATATCCCCACTAAGGAAACACTCAGACAGAAAAGGTCACCACAACTTCTAAACAATTCATAAAGACACTTTTGGAACCATAACACTCTACACATTTCAACAAACATTGACATATCAATCTCGGGACCCATAACCCATACCAATCTTAGGACCCATCATAGAATAATAGTACCAAATCAACTATAACCTAAACGCACAAACATACCACTATCGGGACCACAACAGAACAAATTCGGGACCACAACAAAACATAAACAAAGCAACATAACTACATATTCGTAAAGGCCAAAAGCGGAAAACATAGGATACTAACCTTAAGTGACATCCACTTTCAATTTCGTTCCTCCACCACAACGTGATTGTCTTCGTCTTTGCAAAAATTTTACAAAGCCCTAATACTCACACTCACTCACCCCAGAAAAATCCCTAACTCATGAAATCCCTAATTCCCATTTCAGTTTTTCTGTTTAACTTAAAAAAAAAGTCAATCAACAGCAAAATCCCTCATTCCCTGCCACGTATATTTATTTTTTTCATTTTTTTCAAATAACTATTATCCACGTATTTAAATATTTTAAACTGAGTTCATTATTTGTGCACCACGTAATCAAAGGCAAACGACGTTACTGAAAAATTAACGGAGATGGCTTAATTGACTCATTTTAACAAGTTTAAGGATCCGATTGAGACCGAAAAAAATAACATGATGACCCACTTGACATTGACACACAAATATGAGAACCAAATGAGGATTTAAACCTACTTTTTTATAATTTTCCTCAGTAAACTATAGGGAGACTTTTCTGCATCTTTTTAAAAAAAAATAAAATCGCTCTCTTATTGCAACTCCAATCACGATAATTAATCATGAGTGTTTTTTTTCTTATATCTTAATTATAATATATATATTTGTAACGTATTTTCATTATATTTGTAACGTGTTTGTTAAATTTATTTATAGTTAAACTTTTTATAATGGAAAGAACTTGAATTCATTAATAAAATTACTGTTACTCTTAAATTATTTTTAGTTTCCAGCAAACCAATTTTTGTCCTAACGCATTCAGGTATGAGATAAGAATAAACTTTCCATATTTTCTCTTATAACATCTGCGTAGATTCGTCTGACATCCTGAATCGACCAAAACTTACAATTAAACGCACAACACTATTAAAAACTAACAAAATTACAATTATACCTCTTAGTTTTAAAGTTTATCTAACAACGACATCACTTTACATATGATCTTAAATAAACATTGTAGGCAATGTTTTTATTAGGTTTAATACCTCTTTTAGTCCCTCGAAAGGGGCAAATGTTCAATTGTGTCCTACGTTTTTTAAAAAGTTCAATGTGGTCCCAACTTGTGTAAAAAATGTGCAATTAAATCCTTTTTGGTAACGAGTTTAATTTTTTAACGGGCCAGCTGACAGGGTGTACTGAAGTTTGCAACGTGTCTAGGGAAAGTTAATACGTGGCTGTGTGAGGGTAAACGTGTGTAACCTAGTGGTGGCGCACGTGCAGCGGAGGCAAAACCCTCCATGGGTTGCCGTTCTCAAATGCGGAGAAGAAGGAAACAGATTGCCCCCTTTTGCGAACAAAGAAGAGAAAGAGATGGGAGAGCTTGGCGCTTTGCGCCGCAACTCGCGAAGGCCGTCGTCGGCAGCGGCGGCGACGACGCAAGATGGGAGACACTCTCACGTGCGGAGATGAGCGAGGAGGAAAAGGGGATCTGAGGCTGTGGCTAGCGGTAGTGGTTCCGGTGGCGCTTGAGGTCGCCGTCGATGCCGAGACCGGTAGGGGTGATGGCGCGGTAGCTGGTTCGAAGAAGCAGTGGCGCGGTGGCCGTCTGGGCGGAGGTGAGCGCCTCCGGTATATTGGAATCTCACCTGTGTTCTAATTGATGCATTCACACCGTTAGCAGTTGGATTCCAATTCTAAGATGAGCAATTCTCACTTTGAAAATCATGCAAGTGATTTATTCTTTGTAATTTCATCAATTAGTTAGTTATCTGTAGTAGCGTAGTTGGTCTGAAAGATAGAATTATCTATATGCATGATGAATTATCTTAGAATTCTTTGTAATTCTAAGATGAGCAATTCTCACAGGCATTAAATGTTCATATTTGAAACTTAATCACCGACGACTGTTTGTAATGATTTATTGTAAACTCAATATTCCAAGTACTGAAATGATATTTTAATGAACTTAAGTAGATTATTTCTTGGTAATTTAACTGTATATTTGTTTGTAAATTCGTTTTAACCTTGTGGCACAATTATAAATAATGAGTTTTGGGTGGTTTGATGGGGATCTATATATATATATATATATATATATAAGGGTTTCCTGAGCTGCTGAAGAATGAAAAGGCCTTGGGGCTGTTTCTGATCCAGCTTTCAAAAAAAAAAGAAAAAGAAAAAAAAACATTGCAATGTAAGAACACTGTTGCCTCACACAGCCATGTTGTAAACCCTAAACACAGCCACGTGGTAACCTTTCCTACACACGTTGCAAACTTCAGTACACCTGTCAGCTGGCCCGTTAAAAAATTAACGCCGTTACCAAAAAGGATTTAATTGTACTCTTTTTTTACAAGTTGGGACCACATTGAACTTCTTAAAAAACGTAGAACGCAATTGAACATTTACCCCCTTTCAAGAGACCAAAAGAGATATTAAACCTTTTTATTATTAGCAGCCTATGCAGTGAGACGTTGCTCAGTTTCTGTGCAGAGTAAGGAGATTATGTAAGAGAGCATGTGCTTCAAGGAGTCCTGCCCTCAGTCCATTCAAGTATATTGCACCCATCACATCTTCAAACTCTTCTGATCTCTTGAATCCTTCAACCCCAGCTTCGTACAGCCTCTCTATTTCTTCACCTCTTCCTCTCAAAACACCACTTATCTCTTCATATTTTCCCACACCATCACGCTTCTCTTCTCTCTTCTCAACACACTCATCATATTCATTTTCATTTCCATCATCAAGTTGTGCAAATTTGTTGCGCAGAGTTTGGTGTTCCTCCTTCAACTTCCAGAACAGTTTACTCATCACCTCGCCTTCAAAATTACTTTGCTGCTTCATCCTCATGAATATTTGCATCAGAGGGTCCTCAGAAGGAGGAACTTTCACTGTACTCCAATCCAAATGTGGAAACTCCAGGTTTTCTTGAGAGGGTGATACAAAAATTCCTTCGATCCCTTTCCTTTTTGCCACAGTATTTATTGTTGCCCACATTTCCAAATCAGGAAACCTGAGCTTTGCTTCTTTGAGTCCAGAGTAAATTCCAGTCGTGTATATCCTATCTTCAACCGATATTTGCCCTTCTACTTCAGCTGCCCATCTAACCTTATAACCCTTCTCCAACACAGCGTTACTGCTTTCAGCAATATCTAGAGAAGGAAATTTATTCTGTGCCTCAACAAGTCCATCCCTCATTCCTTCACAGAATAATTCCATCACTATGTCCTCCGGCAGATCTCCCTCTATAGAATCGTTTACTCTTTGTTCTCTGACTACTGAAGTATAAAAAGGGATACTTGGGGCTTCCACCACAGGATCGTACCCTTCTTCCTCCTCCTTTCTTCCGTGATGCCTAGAGCATGAAGCTTCTCCTACATTATCCTTCTTCTTCCCTGTCGCTGAATGCTTTTGTACTACCAACGCCAGATCACCTTTGATAATCTCTTTAGGCTTTCCATCATCATTTTCTAACGTATCTAGCAGCCACCTCAGGTAGGAGTTTGGATCTTCTAAAGCTGACCCTTTTGAATTCAATGCATCCTCAGCATCCTCTGATATCTTCTTTATTTGTCCCAATGCCATACGGATGCAATCGTCATGACTCCTGTCCCCTCCTCTTTCTTTGTTCTCTTGCCATTCCGTCAACGTCTTCTTAAATATTTCGTCCAGACGTAGCTCCCGTATCCTCTTTTTATACTTCTCCATAGGATCTTTCTCAGGAGTTATTGTCGGTGGTTTCTTGTCTGAATACATGGGATTCGGACAAGTAAATGCGACATCTTTCATGTTGCTTCCTTCATCATACACAAACGCTCCCCAACCACTTATCATCAACGACGAACTGGCTTCATACTCAACCTGTACCAGATTCCACTCATTCTCCACAAATGCATCAAGCCCAAACCACTCCTTCTCACTGAACAAAACTCGTAAATCACAGATCAAGATGTGTTCTGCTTCAATTTCGAAGTCCTGGTACCCTTTGCCAGGAGCATTTCGACCGTTGATAAGTAAACGAAGATCAACAAGGCGACGGCGAACGAATTTGTTCCTTTCACTCTCATTTTGGAAGTGGAAGATCATGGCTAGAACAATGTTAGGGAACTTGCCACGAATCCAGAAACTAGGAATCCTTCCCACCCCCACAAAGTGAAACCATTCTGGAATCTCAGTTATAAATGGCATCACCATTTCTATTCCACCAACCCTTTTCTTCACCTATCATAATATTGTAACAGTTTCAATTGTCACTTCTATGTGCATTATAATAAATGTTATCCGCTTATATGACTATCACTATATACAAGTTATTCCAAGCAAAATCTAATATTACATGCATATCAAAGACACCGGAAGTTGTAAAAGAGGAATAAATATCTAAGTACATTTAAAACAAGTATGATACCTGACACCATAGCATGTCTGATGTCTCTTTTGTTAACTTGAAACAAAATCTTGCATCTACTTTCCGAACAGTAGACGGCAACTCTGAAATTTCTTCAAGGTAGAAACAATGATGAACATCAAGAATTCTCAAGCCAGTGAGTTCTGGAATTTTTTTAAGCTTCTTACATCCATTCAAATCGAGACTTGTCAAGTCACCACATTCATTGATGCATGAAGGGATACATACAAAATTGTTCTCTGAAACAATCAATTCTTCTAATTTCGGAAAGTAGCAAATAATCGCAAGAAGATCTTCATCAGACAAGTTACCCTTTTGGAAATTCAGTGATCGTAATTTCGGACGAACAATTGCTTCTGAAGGGTGTGGCACCAAACTTCTGAAGGATTCTCCAAGTTTCGAACATGCTTCGATTTTGAAGGAATCAACATTTGGCAACATGAATAAGCTGCTTGGCAGATATTTAAGTTGCCTGTTATTGGATATGTCTATAAAAACAAGCCCAATAAGTTTACTAATGGATTCTGGAAGCTCTTGAATACCCGTATTTATCATATAAATCTTCAATGGCTTTGTCATTTCTTGCATTATCTCTGGGAAGTGACCAACTCTTTCACATAGATTAAGATCAAAGACTTCTAAAGATGGTAGAAACATTCTGGACAGGAAATTTTGAAGTTTTGTGCATTCTGAAACACTTAAATGAGAAAGCCTTTTCAGAAATCCAACAGATTGATGGACTGCAATTAGGTTTCTACAATGATCAAGTCTCAGTTCTCTTAGATTCTGAAGTTCGGACACATCAGGTATTTCCATGATACGTTGGTTATATGAAAAGTCCATATTACTCAAGCATGGAAATTTCTGCCAAATACAAAATGTCAATAATAAAAAAAAAACAATCATTTGCAGCATGTTGAATTATTACCTTATTAACGTGAATGAAAAAATTGAAACGGAAAAAGTAGGAAAATATGTTACAGAATTGTACCTTGAATGGCTCTTTGAATGTTAAACAACTTCTAGGCAAATTGAAAACAACGATCTTCTTTGGATGGAATTTTTGGGGGAAAGACTTTGAAGGATAGTTATCCCAGTCAAGTAGTCTTAAATGATTTGGTAAATGTTGAAGTTCAGATGAAAATGATGTGTTTCGAACAATGAGAATTCTGAGCCATTTCATTTTCCCAAACTCAGTTCCACTCCATATTACTTCTGCTTGCTTAGGAGGATCTAGCTTAATCCCTTGAATCTTATCACTTCCCTTTAACACGAGTACAAAGAACCAACATATCAATTGCATATTATCATTAATATAAAATACTATAATGTATAAATAAAAAAACAGAGTAAAAAAGTAGACGATTACTGAATCTTCTGTTAGTATTTCAATGACATCTTCATAATCCCATATTCTGCTACGTTCTCCAGGATTATCTGGTGCTTCCTGCCTAACAATCTGTCTACCCATATCTTGTATTAGATCATGCATCTTCAGCCTGTCATTCTCGACAGTTATGAGTGATTTATTGACAAGTACTTTCATGTTGGATGTTGAACAAAATTCCTTAAGTATCTTTTTCACATATTTCATTCTCTCCCCTTTAAAGAAGCAAGCTATGTCCAAGAAAACTTGTTTGGCATCATCATCCAATCTATCGTAGCTTATTTTAAGCACATCTTGAATCTTTTTATTCGGAGGAGTCTTCTCATATTCTTCCAATGCATCTTCCCAGGCATCTAAACTTTCTTCATGAAGAGTAGCTAAGTCAGAGCCTATCACTTTTAAAGCCAGTGGAAGACCTTTGGCGTAATCTACAGCACGCACGGACACATCTTGAAAACCTGTTTTAGGACAGCCTTGTCCGAAGGCATTCCAACAAAAGAGCTCCAAAGAATGATGTTCATCAAGTTCCTTCATTTCATAAATATTTCCAACATGGTGAGCAATCAGGACATCTTTTTCCCTTGTCGTTATAATAATCCTACTACCTGGACCAAACCAATCACACCCTCCTGCCAACTTTTCTAACTCTTCTTTATCATCAACGTCGTCAAGAACCAAAAGAACTTTCTTTCGGCGAAGCTTTCGTTTTATTTCATAAATTCCTTTATCGGTACTTCCCAACTTAGTTTCCGACTCCTCTAACATCTCAGATAAAAGTGTCTTTTGCAGTTCTTCCATGCCATTGATTGTGTTTGCTTTTTCTCTAACACCGGCAAGAAAACTTGCGGCACCAAAGTTTTGCACAACTTTGTCATACAAAGCTTTGGCAAGTTCCGTTTTTCCAATTCCACCAAGTCCATATATGCCCAACATCGTTACAGCTTTGTCATTATTCATGTCCAAAAGTGACATAACCTCTTCTATGTGGGGCTCCAGTCCAACAAGATTTTCACCGGTAGATAAAGGCTTAGGAGCTATACTTTTACGAACCTTCTTAACAATTTTTTCAATAAAATTGTTTTCATACCTATAGGAGCAGAATGTATTAATTTATTTGTTTGATATCAGTATCTCTTTTGTTAAAAACTAAGCATTGTATTGTACTAGATAATAACCATTGATATTAATAATCAGTAGCTCAAAACAATAATGATTACCCGTTATGAATACACAATTTGAAGCTAGAAAAGTTAGAAATAAGATTGAATGGTTTTGTAATGGAATAACTGAGGTACATACCCGGTGGTAACATGCATCCCCGGCTAATTAACTGCTTCAGACAAAGCAGACCTCCAAACCTGCATTCTCAGCGACTCTTTTCCAATCTCATTTTCGTGTGCTCTCATGTGTTTTCCGAAACTATTTCTCAATTTCCGTATATCTGAGGGATGTACATGGTAGAACACTGGGTAAACAACTTGCTTACTGATCGTGTGGGTGCGTTCGATAATCTTAACAAGTTCCTCCAGACACCATTTGGAAGATGCATAGTTCTCAGAAAACACAACTATGAAAATATTAGATTCTTCAATGGCCTCACACACAGCAGGTGAAAGACCTTCCTCCGTCCTCATATCACTCTCATCACTGAATGTGTTTATTCCCTTCCTACCCAACTCTTTACGGAGATGTCCTACAAAATTGTTCCCAGTATCTTCACCTCTAAAGCTAATGAACACATCGTAGCTGAAACCAACACCCTCTTCTTCCTCACCACGTTTTCCCATGCTGCAAAAAACCAAAACTAGAACTATGGATGTTTACTGTGTTGTGATTAAATACACGCTTTTCAGTATCAGTGAACAAAGCTTCGTGGAAGCTCCTCCTCCTCTATCTCTGTTGATTATTCATTTTGCTGTCCAATCAGTGCCGGAGATTAAGGCTCTTTTCACGGGGGTTTGGCCCCCGAATATTATATTATACATAAAAATTAATATAAAATCTATAAATTAAGAACCATGGGTACATAATTTTGAGTTTCCCTAGTTTTTTGTTTTTTTTAAGGAGCAACTCGTCAACCCCTGTTCATTACTGTCATTATATAGATAAGAAAATTAATAAAAGAAATTTGTCAAGTTGTATGCCGCCTTTTCTTTTAATTAATGCATTCGGTGAACCCACGCCATTTGGAGTTAAACTAAGCTTAATTCCATGCCATGAATACTTATTCTGTGCACCATTACTGTGGGGGCACAATATTCCCTGTGTCGGACGATAAATTCCAATTGAAATTCTACACTGTTATATTGTTTATACATATTTTCTTGCAACGAAGTTTTGAAGGCCCCATAGTTGACCCTGTGAAGAGACTATAATAGCTAAAGTTGATTGAAGATAAGATAAGATTGCATTTTTAATGAAACGGGTGGAAGGCAGCGAAGGTGAAAAATACATTAAGAGATATGAGGATGCCATCAAAGATAAGAAGAAACTAAGTGATGAATATATGAATCACATAACTGAAGTGGTACTGCTGAAGCAAGGTTGGCAGCAGTAAAGAAACAAGTGAGGAGGTTATAGAAAGTTTTCACGATTATGGATGTCATTCACAATTTTGAAGAAGAGTATTTATTAAATAGAAAAGAAACAGAGAGGGGAAGAAACAGGAAGACGTTGTGCAACGAACAGAGGAGGCTGTTAATATTGTATCAAGTTTAGCATTCAGAAGCTTAAACAAGAGCTGACAAAGCAGAACTATGGCGATCAGCTGCTCCGGTTCAAGAATCCAAACAACAAAGATATCATTGCTTTGTACGAGAAATGTGGTCTGAATCTTATTCATTCCGTGTGATTTTACATTTTTGGGTGAATTGCTTTATTAAAAGAGGAAAGAGAGAAATAAAACTCTATTAAGGAGGTGGTTTAACTCAGATACCAACATCATGAGTTTAACCATATAAAATGTCATTATTTTCTATCCTACGTCTTAAAACAATGAATAATGAGCTACATCTAAAATAACCATTTTTTCAACTTTATATAATATTTTTATTTATCATTTTTATTTAACGTGGGACTTCAACTCATTCTTGGATTTCTAACAATTTTCTCTTAAGGGTGAGTCTCTTCCACATTAGTATACACTCCCTTCAGCGGAAGCATTCTCAACTATCTATGAGTAATATCTTTGTTCATCTTAATGGGACACGTTTACCTAGAATCTTTCTTCAGAAGACTTTTTCATACATGGATTTGAGCCAGGGACAAGACAATAAAAGAAGAAAGAAATAAATAAACAACACAAAATTTAACTTGATTATTGTTAGGATACAAATAAAGTTCCACATCAGATAAAATAATAAATGGACGATGAGAAAATAATACTAAATGAATTAAATCTGTCGGCAATATCCCAATCTTTGTTGAGCTTCTCGTTTCGTAGGGTGTTGGTCGCTCATACTCCCTCATATTCATTTGGCACATATATTAAGTTATACCATTTAAATGTTTTTGTGTATTCTAAAAGTCTGTTTGTAATCCATTTATTGATGACGCTATCTTCAATATTTAATCTAGATGACACTACAAAAATAATAACCATACTTACTTTATATCTTAATTTCGTAAATTGTCATGGTCTCCACATAACTTCACTAGCATCACCATATCAAATTATTTAATATGTAAAAGATAAATAATTTAATATTTCAGAAATACATTTAATTAAATTAAACAATAATGATATTATTATTTAATAATTTTGGTTGAGTTAGATTTAATATACAAAATTTTTCATTCAAATCTACGTTAATCGTTATATTAGAATCAATTAGATTTTACTCCCCTAAATAAAACTCAGTTTGATCTATTTGGATCGGATAACAATGATTTTCATCATCAATAATACCCCATACAGTTGTATTCTTTTTCACATCCTAGCTATAATTTTAAAAAATAAATACATAACTTTTTAACCTAAATGAAATATTATATTAATATAATTGATTACATAAAAAATATGATTATTTATTTCCTACGTACTATATTAATACTATTAAAAGCACATATGCATGCGTATTTATTTTTTAATAATAAAAAATAATAAAATTATTATTATTATTAAATAAAATATAAAAAATTTTATAATTTTATTATAAATATTTTTTATTTATTTCGTATGTAATTTTATAATTAAAAAAGAATTAAATTTAAAAAACAATTACTTAAAATATAATTATTTTAATATAAAAATACTTTTATTTAAAGAATAAAATTGAAAAACAAATGTAGACACACTAAATAGGGATACCAATGAAGTTTATCCTTACTTTTGTAACTTCAAACTTGTGTTTTTCTTGGCTTTGAATAAAAATCTACGGCAAAGAAACAAGAGTGATGTTGATAGGAGATAGTTTATAACATTTACTTGCATAAATAGAATAATATATATAAATGATGTGAGAAATGAGGGTGGAATTTGTTGGGTCTATTGAGGATGAGGTTTCCTGTGGATTATACAAACACTAATAATATTGGAACCAACTATACATGACATCAACATCACTCTTTGTCCAAAACCTTAAGAGAATGGGTTAATAAATTTTTTACCTTTATATATAATTTTACTTTCTCATTTTTATCCAAGGGACTTGACTTACACTTAGATTCCCAGAATAATCATTTATTAATTTTTAATTTCACACTAACATTAGACAATAAAGAAAAAAAATTAGTTGGACGATTAGATTAAGTAGTATTTTAAAAGAAAACATTAATTGCAGGTGAAAAGAAAACAACATTGGGTGAGTTTAGGAAGTTCTTTAATTTTGGCAACATACTTGGTTGTTTCTTAAAAATTGTGTTGTCCTTTTCCAATGAGAAGTTGTCTTCCATCTTGATCTTTGCATTCTTTAGTAACAATGACAATGGTAGTATACCAATTCGTGATTACCACCACCATTCCTCTCTTCCATAATAATCAAAAATTTATTTTTATATTAATTATCGATGATAATCACTAAGTTGTCTCCTTTAAATAATAGATAACAATAAATCACATTTATATTCCTTAAAAATTTTAAATGCATATTTACATCTTATATATTTGTAATAAATTAAAGGAAATTCCATTTCAATGGAGGAAAAATATAAACTCCCATTCCATCTTGTTCAAATAAATAGTTATCTTTCTCATATTTTTATATGTAAAAGATTGAATAATTTAATATGTTTTGTCTCAATTAAGAGCTAGAAAATATAAATTTAGTAAAAAAAATATTATTATGAGAAATAGAATTACTATTATATATACATATATATATATATATATATATATACATATATATATATATATATATATATATATATATATGAAAATTAATAAGATATACAATAATGTATAATTGCTTCAAGGTTTTAATTTGAAAACAATATTATATCTTTTATATATAAGTTGGTTAATAGTTCCATTCTAGTCAACACTTTTACTTTTATATTAGATATTTACTTTTTTGTTTGTTTAGATTGGATGAATCTAAAAGAATAAAAATAAATGAATTTGATAAAATAGAGGGACAACATAATGAAGTTATTTGAATTAAAAGAAAGGTGATAAAAATAAATAAAAAAGAAAAATATTTATAAATAATATGATTGATTTAATTGATATAATAAATTTTAAAAAGTATTACAAATTAATTTTGATTAGATAATGCATTATAATTTTATCATTATCATTAAAAATTATAATTTTATTTTTATTATTATTATTTATTCTTTGTAGTATTTTACTGTTTATGTTTAAATAATTGATTAACTTTTAAATATGAAAGAAATTGATATACAAAGTTCTCGAAACAAATTTGCAAAGGATACGAACGAAAGAAAAAAGATCCAACAACAAAGATAAGTTACAAAAACCTCTTATAAATATTCTTTTCAATTATAAACGATGGAATCGTCCATTTCGATATATAAAAAATAATGAATTTGAAAACATTGTAAAAAATGAAATTTCAGAATTTTTTTTCATACACATCAATGTGACAGAATGTAACATCCCAAAATATAGTAATTACCATAATTTAGAATTAATTACAATTAACAGTAAATAAGCAGTCTTTACAATTAACCAAGTTCAAAAGCCAAACGGCTTAAGGTTACAGAGTTTCAATATACAACTCAAAACAACGAGCGCTAAATAACGAACGGTTTTAGATACAAATAACGTACGCTCAAAATAGGGTTCAGGGATAATTAGGACGAACGGCTTTACAAAATATTTAGCCGAACGTCCTACTAAGCTAACAATTCATAATTCTAATCTATCGAGCGCTCTAAGGCTCGGCCTTCACTTCTACTCCAACTAGATTCGCCTCTTCCAAATTTTCTTCTTCCAGTATTTCTTCAAGGGACGTACCACCATCTGCTCACATCCACAACGGATGGTCATTGCAAGACAGGACGAACGTACATGGACAAGTGACAACACAAGGAAAAACGAAAGGGTAAGCTTATAATATTTAATTCAAACATCCAACGTACACATTCAACATTTCAATGCACACGTACAACATACAATTGAACATATTCCATCATAGTAATTTATAAGTATATAATATACGACTGTCCGGACTGTATGAACCATGTAGCTACAGGCGTCCTTGCACCCGAGTGATGTAGTAACTGGGATACCCTCAACAGCTGCCACTCGAGGTTAATCCTTCGCCCCTGCTAAGTGAGGGATACGAAAGACCTCCTGCCATTCCCACACATGACTACTACCTTCTACGTGAAGATGAGCATCACGGAATATCAGGATGGACCAAGCCAGCATTAGCTAACCATAGTCATACTTTACCAATTCAATCTTTTCAATATATATATATATATATGAGACGTTCCTCCCTGGAACGCTCGTCCAAAATCCAACATCATAAATTCAGTTCTCATAGTGTTCACACTTTAATTTACCATATTCCATCATCTTTTACATCATTAGATTCAGGAGTCAAAAATGACGAACGTTCAGTCCAATGAAGGGTGAGGACGAACGTCCAAATGAAGTTACTGGATAATCAGTAAAAATATATAACGAACGAACTTTCTGTTTGACCAATTAAATGAACTGACTCAACTTTGAAGTGTACTGGTACTTAGAAAAATATTTGGGATAAAAACTCGCACCAGATTTAATGCACAATGGAGGATCAAGAACACTTAGAATTATTTTTGAAGAGACTTGCATATGAAAACCACTGCCAGGAATTGAACGAACGTAAAGAAAATTGAATATTTAATACTTTGGACGAACGCTGTTTTATCAAATGATTATTCAATTAGAACGAACGCTTGGTCTGAGACATTGCGCAATTTAGAACGAACACTCGTTATAAGACCGAGCGCTAGTTTAGGACGAACGCTCGACATGAGGCCGAACGCATTTAAGGACGAACGCTCGACATAAGGCCGAACGCATTTAAGGACGAACGCTCGACATAAGGCCGAACGCTATCAAAGACGAACGCTCGACTTAAGGCCGAACGCTATCGAAAACGAACGCTCGACTTAAGGTCGAACGCTATCAAAGACGAACGCTCGACATAAGGCCGAACGTTCTCATTTCAGCATTGTTTAATTTAAGGCGTACGACAACTCTACGTTGAGCCGAACACTCAAACATAGTAACTCAATAAGGACGCTCGTTCTCGCACCGAATTCTTCCCAAATGAAAGAATTAAATTCTAAGCCTTTGCAGGGAAACCGAACGGTATAAGACCGTACGGTGACGAGCGTTAATTATCATAGGGACTTTCTCAGATACAGATTTTTCAAACTTAACAGGATTCCAGATTTTTCCAACTTATCTTAACTCAATATTTCTCATATAATTCATACTTTGTAATTTTAAATCAACACAATTTCCAGACTTTATACAATTCACATTAATCATTCACATTCATACGTATCAAATATACTCATACATCACAGCCAACACATATTCCATGCATCCAGTTCAATCAACGTTCATTCATACATGCTAAAATCAACATATTTATCATACATACAGTTCATATCATACGTTCATGATTCATACAAGTATAAATTAAATTTATAAGCTTCCCTTACCTGGATAGCAGTGTTCGTTCTAATAGTATCACTTGGACTTGCCCAACTTATGGTTTTCTACCCTCCAAGATCTTTCTTATTCTCTTCAACTAAGTCTAACCAAAGAAACGTAAACGATATCAACTTAAGCCCTTGCATGTAACTGAATCTGGGTTCGAAGGAATTCCAGAAACGAGCTTATGAGTTGGAAATCTTACCGTCAACAGAATCTGAAGTTGTTCGGACCAAAATGAAGTTCACGGCGTAAGGAACGTTCCTACGGTTCTGAATGTTAAACGGAGAAGAGATGAATGAGTAACAGTAGAGAGAAGTTTTAAGGTTTCTAGAGAGAGGTTGGAGAAGATGAAGGATTTGAGTTCTGAGAAAGAGGATGAGTGGTGCAGGTAAGAGAGAGAATTCTAGGAAATCCAGTTTTGTGAAATTCACGTTCGTTTGAGCGAACGTACCCCAAGCTGACACGTGCCCACTAAAATCTGAACTGGAAGCTTCTTCTGCAACACGTGGCGTGTGTGCATGTGAAGCCATGTGCGTTTTCAGAGAATGATGGGTGCGGTTTCAGTGTATGTCAGAGAGTTTATCAGATTTGGAAATGAGTTTTAAAATGAGATAAGCATGGATTGAGGGGAGCATTAATGGTGATGTGACAGGTAATTTACAGAGTAATTTTCAGGGTCTCACATTCTCCCTAACTACAAAAATTTTCGTCCTCGAAAATTTAAAACTTACCCGTGAACAGGTGTGGATACAAGTCTCTCATCGCACTCTCTACTTCCCAAGTTGAGTCACCAGTCTTAGCGTCCCACACTATCTTTACTAAACGAACGTCCTTCCCTTTGTGTAACCTTGTGCGAACGTTCTCAACACGAACTGGTTGCAACTCCAGCGTTCGATCCGGTTGTAGGTGAATGTCTTCCAGTTCTAAGACATGAGAGGGGTTGGCTATATACTTTCTGAGTTGAGACACATGGAAGACCGGATGTAGATTTGATAGTTGAGGTGGCAATGCTAATTCATAAGCTACTGGTCCAATTTTCCTCAAAATCTGGTACGGTCCTATGAACTTTGGCGACAGCTTCTTTGGACGAACGACTCTGCCTACTCCAGTAATTGGGTTGAGTCTCAAGAATACGTGATCCCCTGCAGCAAACTCCAATGGCCTCCTTCTTCTATCCGCATAAGATTTTTGCCTACTCAGGGACGTCTTCAATCTCTCCTGGATCAACTTCACTTTGTCAGTCGTTTGCTGGATGAGTTCAGGTCCAGTCAGCACGTTTTCTCCTTCCTGGAACCAGCAAAGCGGCGTTCGACATTTCCTTCCATAGAGAGCTTCAAACGGTGCCATACCAATGCTAGCTTGAAAACTGTTGTTGTACGTGAACTCCACTAGCGGCAGTATTTCATCCCAGGCGCCCAAGTGATCTAGGACGCACGTCCTCAGTAAATCTTCCAGCGTCTGGATGGTACGTTCGGACTGACCGTCCGTTTGAGGATGATACGCTGAACTCATCTGCAGTTTGCTTCCCAACTCGCCTTGTAACGATCGCCAAAACCGAGATGTGAATCTCGGGTCTCGGTCAGAAATTATGCTTGAAGGCACTCCATGAAGACGAACGATCTCCTTGATGTACAACTTAGCCAAATTTGTCATTGACATCTTCAAGTTTACTGCTAGGAAGTGGGCGCTCTTTGTTAATCTGTCCACGATTACCCAGATTGAATCATGATTTCGAACCGTACGTGGTAGATGGGTCACGAAATCCATAGAAATACTGTCCCACTTCCACTCTGGAATTTCCAATGGTTGAAGCAAGCCGCCTGGTCGTTGGTGTTCAGCCTTTGCACGTTGACAGGTCAAGCAAGATGCCACAAAACGAGCGACATCACTCTTCATTCCAGGCCACCAGAACGAGCGTCTAAGATCTTGGTACATCTTAGTCATACCGGGGTGTATGCTAAGACGACTGTGATGTGCTTCCTCCAATATGATCCGCTTCAGTTCGCCATCATTGGGAACGCACGTCCTACCCATGTAACGCAGTAGGCCGTCCGTCCCAGCATTGAAATCTTTGGCTCGTTCTGAACCGAGCGCGCTAAATATCTTTACCAGCTCTTCATCCTCTCGTTGCTTCATTCTAATCCGATCAAAGATGTTGCTAGATATTCTAAGGTTACAGCACTTAATGCTGTTCGGCTCCAACTCAAACTGCAACCTTAGATCTCTAAAACTCTCAACCAAACCAAGCTCTTTCACCATCATCAACGATACATGTACTGCCTTCCTGCTTAGAGCGTCCGCCACTACATTGGCCTTTCCAGGGTGATAAAGCAACTCAAATTCATAGTCTTTTAAGAACTCCAACCAACGTCTTTGCCTCATATTCAACTCCTTTTGATCAAATAAATATTTGAGGCTCTTGTGATCACTGAAGACTTGGAACGTTGATCCGTAAAGATAATGCCTCCAAATCTTCAGTGCAAAAACGACCGCTGCCAATTCCAGGTCGTGCGTTGGATAATTGCGTTCATGAATCTTCAACTGACGAGACGCGTATGCTACCGCTTGTCTCTCTTGCATAAGCACACAGCCCAACCCTTGATGGGACGCGTCACAGTACACTTCAAAAGGTTTGGTCGTGTCTGGAATTATCAAAACTGGAGCGCTCGTCAGTTTTTCCTTCAGCTCCTGGAAACGCTCCTCACACAGATCAGTCCAGGCGAACGGCTGATCCTTTCTAGTCAATTGGGTAAGCGGAGCCACTATCTTGGCGAATCCCTCTATGAAGCGTCTGTAGTAGCCAACAAGCCCAACGAAACTTCTCACTTCTGTGACCGAACGCGGGCTCTTCCAATCCAATACTGCTCTCACCTTAGAAGGATCCACTGAAATACCTTCAGCCGAGACCACATGGCCCAAAAACTGTACCTCATTCATCCAAAATTCACACTTGGACAGTTTTGCATACAACTCCTTTTCTCTCAACACGCTCAGCACTGCCCTCAAGTGTTCTTCATGCTCGGCTTGTGTCTTAGAGTAGATGAGAATATCATCTATGAAAACGACCACAAACTTGTCCAAGTAAGGTCTGAAGATGCGGTTCATATAATCCATGAACACTGCAGGAGCGTTCGTCACTCCAAAAGGCATCACTACATACTCGTAGTGTCCATAACGAGACCTAAACGCTGTCTTCTGAATGTCGTCCTCTTTCACCCTAATCTGATGATATCCCGAACGCAAGTCTATCTTTGAAAATACCGTTGCCCCATGCAGTTGATCCAATAAATCATCAATCCTTGGCAACGGGTACTTGTTTTTGATGGTCAGCTTGTTCAATTGTCTGTAATCTATGCACAACCGAGAGCTGCCATCCTTCTTTTTCACCAAGAGCACAGGCGCTCCCCATGGTGATACGCTCGGTCTAATAAACTGCTTCTCCATCAACTCTTCGATCTGCTTTTTAAGTTCAACCAACTCTGCAGGCGCCATCCGGTATGGTTGAACTGAGATAGGTGCGGCTGTCGTCACCAAATCAATGGTGAATTCAACTTCCCGAACAGGAGGTAACCCAGGTATTTCCTCTGGAAAAACGTCCTGAAACTCCTCCAAAATGGACGTTCGTTCCTTACTGCCAATAACGAACGTTCGTTCTTTTCTGCCAATAACGGACGTTCGTTCTTTTCTCAACTTTCCCAGTTCTTGGTCTTCATGTGTCATGATGAGAAAACAAGCAGCGCCCTCCATAATATCTTCTTTCAACTGGCCGAGCGTCACACCCAAATCCTCTTCGTCTTCTTCAGGAAAAATTAACTCTTTAGCTCCACAATCTATGAGAATGCGATTGGTATTCAGCCAATCCATTCCCAAAATTACCTCTAAATCTTTGAGAGGCAAACAGATGAGATTCACTTTGTATCTACGCCCTTCTACCTCAATAGGACATCTAACACACATGGTAGACGTCCTAACCTCACCAGCTGCTGGTGTTGACACCACCAGGTCAAACTGCATCTCACTCGCTGCTAACCCCAGTTTTTCAACGCACGCCTTCGAGATGAAGGAGTGGGTTGCTCCCGAGTCATACAACACACAGCAAGATATTCCATGAAGTAAGCAGGTACCAGTGACGAGCGTACCTGAGCTCGCTGCCTCCGCTCCAGTGATCGCATACACTCGTCCCACTGCTTGAGCTCGTCCCCCTCTCGGCTGATTCCTTCCAGCATTTGGTGGTCTCATTACTGCTCGACCTCCAGAGTTGCACTCGTTCGCTACATGTCCATTCCTTCCGCAACGAGCGCAATGTTTTCCACCCACCAACTGAGGGCATGACGAACGGTAATGCGGCCCTCCACACTGAAAACAAGTAATACCACCTTGCTGCCCATACTGTCCGGCAGGAACCAATGCTTGCGATCCGCTTGTGTTCGTGAGCTGATTTGGACGAGCGTAAGGGAATCTCCTCTGACTGGTATTATTCCTTGCTACGATTGGTCCCCTTACACCCTGATGTTGCTTCTTGTGCTTTTCCGCCTCGGCCATGTTCTTCTCCAACACCTTGGCCCTCTCCACCATGGCAGAAAACGTTCGTATGCACAAGCTTGAAATCATAACCTTCAAATCACTTCTCAAGCCGTTCTCAAACTTCCGGCACTGCCACTCTTCATTTGTGGCCATTGTGTTGAAACGAACCAAGTGTTTGAACTTGTTCGTATATTCAGAAACAGACATCCCTCCTTGGACCAGTTGAAGAAACTCCACTTCTTTTGCAAACCGAACGCTATCTGGAAAGTATTCTTCATAAAATTTATTCCTAAACACTTCCCAAGTGATGGGAGTTTGGGCGTCCGTCAAGAGAGCTTTTGCGCTCGTCCACCAATGGCTAGCTTCACCAGTTAATAAATATTCCGTAAATGCCAAACGGTGGTCGTCTGGGCACCTTTTGGCATCATAAATCCTCTCCATGTCCCTTAGCCATTGATCCGCTGCATCCGGAAGTCCCTTTCCATTGAACTTGGCAGGATGATGTTGTAGAAAACTTTCCAAACTCCATTCCGTAGTGGGCTGGGTGGCATTGGAAGAGGATGCTCCTGGCGTGCCTCTGGTAGCAGCAAGAATGTCCATCAATTGCCTCTGCGTGGCTTCCGAACTGGCGCGAGCGGCCTCCATAATCTGCATGGCGTTCTGATTTTGCTGCATCAGAGTGGCGTTCTGTTCCATCAGAGTATTATTCTGCTGTTGCAACCTATCTATCACGGATTCCAACAGCCTAGCGTTGTTGGACGCATCAGTATCATTCGGCGGTGGGGGAGGAGGAAGTCTAGGCGCCATAGGTTCTCTGGTTCATCAGAAAACGAGCGTTAGAATTGTTCAAGAGTTAAAAACAATAACTCACTAAACATATAATAAGCACACAGCAAAAACACAGTGCACCCATATCTTACAGTGTCCTTTTTATAGAACAAAACTGCTCTGATACCACTAATGTAACATCCCAAAATATAGTAATTACCATAATTTAGAATTAATTACAATTAACAGTAAATAAGCAGTCTTTACAATTAACCAAGTTCAAAAGCCAAACGGCTTAAGGTTACAGAGTTTCAATATACAACTCAAAACAACGAGCGCTAAATAACGAACGGTTTTAGATACAAATAACGTACGCTCAAAATAGGGTTCAGGGATAATTAGGACGAACGGCTTTACAAAATATTTAGCCGAACGTCCTACTAAGCTAACAATTCATAATTCTAATCTATCGAGCGCTCTAAGGCTCGGCCTTCACTTCTACTCCAACTAGATTCGCCTCTTCCAAATTTTCTTCTTCCAGTATTTCTTCAAGGGACGTACCACCATCTGCTCACATCCACAACGGATGGTCATTGCAAGACAGGACGAACGTACATGGACAAGTGACAACACAAGGAAAAACGAAAGGGTAAGCTTATAATATTTAATTCAAACATCCAACGTACACATTCAACATTTCAATGCACACGTACAACATACAATTGAACATATTCCATCATAGTAATTTATAAGTATATAATATACGACTGTCCGGACTGTATGAACCATGTAGCTACAGGCGTCCTTGCACCCGAGTGATGTAGTAACTGGGATACCCTCAACAGCTGCCACTCGAGGTTAATCCTTCGCCCCTGCTAAGTGAGGGATACGAAAGACCTCCTGCCATTCCCACACATGACTACTACCTTCTACGTGAAGATGAGCATCACGGAATATCAGGATGGACCAAGCCAGCATTAGCTAACCATAGTCATACTTTACCAATTCAATCTTTTCAATATATATATATATATATGAGACGTTCCTCCCTGGAACGCTCGTCCAAAATCCAACATCATAAATTCAGTTCTCATAGTGTTCACACTTTAATTTACCATATTCCATCATCTTTTACATCATTAGATTCAGGAGTCAAAAATGACGAACGTTCAGTCCAATGAAGGGTGAGGACGAACGTCCAAATGAAGTTACTGGATAATCAGTAAAAATATATAACGAACGAACTTTCTGTTTGACCAATTAAATGAACTGACTCAACTTTGAAGTGTACTGGTACTTAGAAAAATATTTGGGATAAAAACTCGCACCAGATTTAATGCACAATGGAGGATCAAGAACACTTAGAATTATTTTTGAAGAGACTTGCATATGAAAACCACTGCCAGGAATTGAACGAACGTAAAGAAAATTGAATATTTAATACTTTGGACGAACGCTGTTTTATCAAATGATTATTCAATTAGAACGAACGCTTGGTCTGAGACATTGCGCAATTTAGAACGAACACTCGTTATAAGACCGAGCGCTAGTTTAGGACGAACGCTCGACATGAGGCCGAACGCATTTAAGGACGAACGCTCGACATAAGGCCGAACGCATTTAAGGACGAACGCTCGACATAAGGCCGAACGCTATCAAAGACGAACGCTCGACTTAAGGCCGAACGCTATCGAAAACGAACGCTCGACTTAAGGTCGAACGCTATCAAAGACGAACGCTCGACATAAGGCCGAACGTTCTCATTTCAGCATTGTTTAATTTAAGGCGTACGACAACTCTACGTTGAGCCGAACACTCAAACATAGTAACTCAATAAGGACGCTCGTTCTCGCACCGAATTCTTCCCAAATGAAAGAATTAAATTCTAAGCCTTTGCAGGGAAACCGAACGGTATAAGACCGTACGGTGACGAGCGTTAATTATCATAGGGACTTTCTCAGATACAGATTTTTCAAACTTAACAGGATTCCAGATTTTTCCAACTTATCTTAACTCAATATTTCTCATATAATTCATACTTTGTAATTTTAAATCAACACAATTTCCAGACTTTATACAATTCACATTAATCATTCACATTCATACGTATCAAATATACTCATACATCACAGCCAACACATATTCCATGCATCCAGTTCAATCAACGTTCATTCATACATGCTAAAATCAACATATTTATCATACATACAGTTCATATCATACGTTCATGATTCATACAAGTATAAATTAAATTTATAAGCTTCCCTTACCTGGATAGCAGTGTTCGTTCTAATAGTATCACTTGGACTTGCCCAACTTATGGTTTTCTACCCTCCAAGATCTTTCTTATTCTCTTCAACTAAGTCTAACCAAAGAAACGTAAACGATATCAACTTAAGCCCTTGCATGTAACTGAATCTGGGTTCGAAGGAATTCCAGAAACGAGCTTATGAGTTGGAAATCTTACCGTCAACAGAATCTGAAGTTGTTCGGACCAAAATGAAGTTCACGGCGTAAGGAACGTTCCTACGGTTCTGAATGTTAAACGGAGAAGAGATGAATGAGTAACAGTAGAGAGAAGTTTTAAGGTTTCTAGAGAGAGGTTGGAGAAGATGAAGGATTTGAGTTCTGAGAAAGAGGATGAGTGGTGCAGGTAAGAGAGAGAATTCTAGGAAATCCAGTTTTGTGAAATTCACGTTCGTTTGAGCGAACGTACCCCAAGCTGACACGTGCCCACTAAAATCTGAACTGAAAGCTTCTTCTGCAACACGTGGCGTGTGTGCATGTGAAGCCATGTGCGTTTTCAGAGAATGATGGGTGCGGTTTCAGTGTATGTCAGAGAGTTTATCAGATTTGGAAATGAGTTTTAAAATGAGATAAGCATGGATTGAGGGGAGCATTAATGGTGATGTGACAGGTAATTTACAGAGTAATTTTCAGGGTCTCACACAGAAGAGAAAAAATCTCTCTTACGTATGCACAAAATTTATGAACTTTTTTTAAACAAAAATCGATTTCTTTCATAAAAATTAAAATTTCCTATGATGTTTCTTTTTCATATTTTATTAATTTTTAGTTCAACGTTTTTCAAACTTTCTTCTAAAACAAATACATAACCTAAAACATAACTAACCCGGTTTCAAACTAGCATAATAACTTTTTTTTAAACCATTTTTTTGACAATAAATAAATTATATATTATTATTTTATTAGGTTGTATATTTAAAATAAACCAATTCCAATTTATACATAAAAATTGTTAAAAAGGTTGTGAAAAAATTGTTAAACAGATATTTATTTAGTTTCAGACAACAGTGTAAAAGTACACTTATTACAGAGAACAAGCACGTAGAAAGATAAATGACAATAGTTGCAGACTCCATTGAAGAACTAGATCGGAGGTTGGTAGAGTTCGATAACCTTCTTCCACGACGGTCTACTGCTTATCTCATCCCACCAAGCACTCACATGCTTCCTCTCTTTAATCAAATACCCTTTATTCATCTTATTCACAATGTAATCAGTGAATGGAAGATGACTTATGTCAGCAAGACTGAAGAAATCCCCACCCAGATACTTGCTCTTTGACAGTCTCTCCTCATAAACATCCAACACCTTCACCAGCTTTGCTTCACTCTCTTCCGCCACCTTTGGATCTGGAGTGATGCCTAATAATGGACCAAACAGAACATGCACGGCCAAATCATACGCCGGTGGATTAAAGTTATGTGCTTCAACTTCCAGCCATTGTTCCACTACACCTCTCTCTTCTGCTGTCCTCCCCAACAACTCAACCCCTTCAGATCTGTATTTCTCTGCATAATACCTCATTATGGCACGTGATTCTGCACAAACAGACCAAAAACCAGACAGATTTTAAGGTTGGAAAATAAACGACGATAAACCTTAGTCACTCAACAAAACATGAATGGAAAAAGGAAAAGTTTTGGAGATGAAAGTGTAATTAACCATATAAGGTGTAGTCTCCATCTTGGATGACGGGAACAACTCCAAAGGGCTGCAGACGTGATCAACAAAGAAGATGAATGAGAAGATAAAGAATTAATGGAGGAATCTTCAAGAGAGAGAGAAAAAAAAAAGAGTTTTTGAACCTGTAACTTGAGATACTCGGGATTTTTGTGCTCGCCCTTAGTGACATCGACAGGGACAACCTCAAATTCGATCTCCTTCTCAATGAGACAAACCAGCACCCGTTTGGTGGAAGCACAGTGGGGACCGTACACCTTCACCACCATTTTCGATTCTCTTCGACAAACAATACCGAAGTGAAAGAGCCAAACACAACTTTTGCTTCTGGGTAACACTTCTTATAGTGACTCGAGTGAAAGACTCAAATCACATTAAGAAAATATTATTTATACAATAATATCTACTACATGATTGATTGTATATAATATTTTTATAAATCATTATGCGAATATTTTTTTTTAACTTCTTTTGTTTCTTAATACATGTTTTTTCCTTACTTTTGTAGCTTCTAACTTTTTCTGACTTTCTTGGGCTTGAAAACGCTCTTAGTCGATGAAAGTGTGCATCAAAGAAAGAAAAGGTGATGTTGATGGTAGGATCTCAGGTGAATATTTATTTATGTAATTTAAAAGAAAAGGATTATTGTGCATGTAGAACACTTGGCAATGGAAGAATAAAAGTATTGGACAGATAGATGAAGGGAGAAGAATCATACATTTATTTTGGCAAGACATTTGGATGTACGACAATTAATTTAGTTGTTTTGTTTCAGAAATATGATGTTGTCATTTTCCATTTTGAAGTTGCCTTCCGTCTTGGTCTTTGCCAAGTACATGCCGTCTTTAGTAAGTAGTTTGGCAACTCCATGATTACCGCCATGACATGACCGGAGGATCTGTGGTGAGCAGAGGAGAAGTTGTGATAAGATTGTGTATGGATCATTGAATAGATGGAAGAACCAAGATGATGAAATCGAAGATGGAAAAGAAGAAAAAAAAAAGATAATGAAAGTTTGAAACATTCTTTTTATAATATTTTAATATTATTACGTTATTGATCCAAAATTATTTTATAATTAATAATAATAATATAAATATTAACACAAACACATAAATAATATTAAAATAATATTAAAATATTATTAAAATATTATTAAAAAATTATCAAAATATCATTACTTAAAATTAGTAATTTTATTAAGAGATTGAAAATATAAGTAACAAGACGATTTTAAAAAATTCATTTTATTTGAAAAAAATTAAAATTTGATATATGAATATTAAATAACACTTTTCAAGGACATGTGTAAACGGTGTATATATTTTAATGAAAACTCGTTTGTCACGTGACATTAAATTTAAGGTAATTAAGTGAAAAAGATTAAATTTATTGTTTTATAAAATGAAATGATCAAACACAATCAAAATGAATGACAGAGAACAATTTTAATTTGCTTTTATAGATAAGATATAAAAACATATTTAACTTTATAAATTTTATGTATAAAAATAATTAAGTTATCTCTTTTAAATAATTAACAATAATAATTTATATTTCCTGAAATTTTAAAACTCATGTTAATATAAGATGAAAAGTGACGAAGGATAAACATAATAATAAAAAGTCCACTAAAAAAATTGAAATTTTATGGATTGATTTAGATCTCTCTTTGTAGCGATCTTATATTTTGATATTTGTCAAAGAAATCATTATCCAAATATTATTGTGTTATTTATTACTTTACTCATATATTTTTAAGAGAATCATGTGGTTAACTTGATTCATGTCTAATATATGATCTTTATATAAAGATATTCAAGGATATGATAATTATATTTTTCATTGGATGTGAATTAAATAAACTATTGATCATAGATCCTCTTTCTTATTTAAAAATATTTATATTTTATTTTATTTTAAATTAAAAAGTAGTATTAAATATTTCTTGCATTTAATCTTTTGTTGATTTACTTTTATGTATCTATTATAAGTTAAGAGACAAAAAAAAATATAGCCACTATTTACTAAAATTTAAAGCATTTATTTTATTTTTTAGTTTCTAATAAAAAATACATGAAACGAAGTGATATAAAATATATAGTTAGTACATACTAACTTAAATAACTTTCGATTCATATAATATTAATGGGTTTTAATTTTGTCATTTTTTTATTTTTCATTTTTTTTCCTAAAATATATTTTATCCAAACATAACGAGAGTTTACATAGTTACATTTATTAAAATATTTGTAACCTTAAAATAGTTATTAGGGACATATAAAGTCCGATTGCATGTCTCAAACTATTACAAAAACAAGGAGTAGGCCTCATAAATTTTTTTAATTTCAAACTAAATTTGTTCTGTATTAATTTTTTATTTGAATTTGAATTTAACTCTGATTAATATATTTTAAAATTATTTTTGAAAAACGATTTTATAAAATAATTTTCTGAATATATTTACAAAAAATTATTCATAAATTATTTTAAATTTTTTTTTTACAAAATATTCTTTTAATTTGTTGGTAAGTTAATATTAATTTATGAGAAATTAGTCTTTTAAAGTGTTTTAAAGGAGTCATTAGAAAAAAAGTCCTGTGGTCTGTGTTGTGAATGTCTCTTTCCGTGTAGAATTTGTTTCTCTCTTGATGAGTTTCTAAAAGCATGTGGTTATAAATTATGATAGATACTAGATTTAAGATTTAATTTATAAAAAAATCATTTTTTTAAAATTTTAATCTTAAAAGTATTAAAATAAAGTTGTACTTATTTATAAAAGTTTTCTCGGGTATTCTTTAAGTTTTTATTTTAAATTTATAAAAATATTCGTATTTAATTTTTTCGTATTTTTCATTAAAATTTTATAATAATTATTAAGAACTTATATATAAGTTTAAATTTCGTATTAAATAAAAGTTAGAAAATTAAACACGGTATAATTCCACCAAATAACTACTTTAAGAAAAACATACTTTTTATTTTATTTGCTATAGTTTTTGCATAATAATAATAATAATCAGAAGTAGAATTTAAAAAAAATTGATAATAATTGCAAATTGTTTAAAATAACTTCTCATAAAATTAATTTTCTTTAAAGTGATTTTTTTTATTGTAAACAAACATTAATTAAGTTCCCTTTTCCACAAAATCTTTAAAATATAAAATCATTGAACTTTTTTATTAGATAAGACAACTAATTTTAAATAAAATTAAATCTTTCAACAATCCAGATCTAAAAAACGTGTTCTCTTTATGCACGTCTCTATTTTATATGAAGGAAACAATCCTTTAATAGGAACAAGAGTGTATCTATCTCTGGTAATATTATGGATTTTAGGAGAAATTTTTTAATGAGTTAAAAATAGACATGAGTGCAATATTATCTAAATGGAGAAGTATTATTTTAATATTTAGTATTTACCAACGTAATCTCGCGATAACAACACTTGTTAATGGACTGATAAATAAGAAATGCAGTGTGGAAGTATTGAAAAGATGCTGTGAAATTAGAACATTTCATTGGGAAGTTGTGCGTGTTACTCTTTGATAACATAATAAGAAGAAAAAAAAAATCACAACTAATTATATGATAATAATATATGTATTAATATAATAATATAGATTAATAAATTAATGTAAAAATAAAAATATGATAAAATATTAATATAAATACTGGTTAAGGTATTATTTTTTTATCATTGAAAATTTTTCGAGGGTATTATTTCCAACTCACTTGCGATTTTAATTAAATAAATAGAAGTTGCTCTATTCCATTATTACCCACATGAAAGACTAAATAATAGAAAAGACTACAAACACGGATACATTTGAACCAATTGAAAAGTGGAACTTCTCGAAGAGGACAAAATAGTGTAATGTATTAAAATTGTTTCGATAAATGATTTTATTAAATACTATTCCTATATCTTCCTCGTTAGTTTAGTTATCTTTAAAATGTGTCAATTATTTGAGTTGCATTATAAAAAAAAGTTACTTATTACTTGAGTCGGTATGATATAGATGCTGAACTGAATATATATATACACCCAACTTTAACCAATGATCAAGGAAATCAAATGTCCTTTGGAATCAAAATTTAATATATAAGCCAATAAATATAAAGTAAAAACCATAATAGTCTTTTAAAAAAAAAAATAGTAACTATATCTAAAATTAGGTGATGACTAATGCACCACCACGATTTGTGAAAGAAACATTGTAAATGTGCTAGGAAAGAACATGATTGCTCAAAGACTTGACAATTGCTCTGTCGATCTTTCAACTTCTTTTTTTTAAAATATAAGGACACACCCTTATCGTCAAAAATCAAGGGCAGCTTTTCCAATATACAACTAACATATCATATTATTCGAAGAATGATCAGCAACTAGTGGGGGGAAAATAGTATATTAAAAGAAGCCGCCACCCTTTTTATTCAACAATTCAGTAGCTTTCTCATTTTCCTGAGAAGGAAAGTATTGTCGTTAGTGCTTACGCAGGGATGAGACTATTGTCGCAGACTGGTAGATAGTTTCTACGGTAATGCAAAATTTGTATAATAAACAGCTGATGCAGACCAATCAGCATACTGAATGCAGCTTATTAGCAATTAGTTTCCAGAATATTGAATTACTTCCCACATAAGATACTACAATGAGATGAGATGGACATATACAGTTACCAAAATGACATCGCATAAAACATGACTTTTGACTATAGCCGCTGAGACGATGCACTATCATTTTCTTCAATGTCGTCAAATTCCACCGGTTTCCCTCGAACAAGCTTCCTGTAAATCAAATAACAAATTAGAAGGACATTTACAGATACATATTTAAAGAATTAACGAGTAAAATATAATTTCAAAATAAAAATTTCAGTGGCAACAAGGCATGCCAAACATGGGTATACTTCAACCATTAGAAATGATTTTTTTACTCTACAAATGAGTTAAACTCGAGTGAAATTTCTATGGTCAACAAAAGTAAACCATTACTAAGGAATGCATTTAGCATGACCTTACTGAAATTGTCACTCTTGTTATGTGGTTCAAAGAAATTTTATGGGTTCCAAGATTTTACGTTCTTTTGGTTCAAAGAATTCCTTTTTAACTGATAAACAGATTACAATCAGTTGTTAAGTTGAGATACCTTTGAGATATAAAATTCTCAGACAGTGCCTTATCCAGCCTCTCTTCAAACGGGGTTGCATGCCATTTTACTTTCTGGTCCTGTGGACAATCAGTCAAAGACTACTAATCAGATGGAGTATAAAGATTTAAAAACCTTATAACACCAAATAAAGATTGCAAAACATACCTCCTTGTACTTAGTTGTGGAATTCGGGATGCCATTGCCATACCACCACTTAAGAGAAATGGGAGAATGCTCATCAATGATTGACAGAGGAGTTAATCTAGCAGACAAAATCGATTTCTCCTCATTGTCATATCCATCTGAAATTTTCTTCAACCCTTGTTCTGGAGTAGGAGTTCCATTTTGAGATTGGTCAACCAAATTACTCAGCTCACTTGAATCTTCTTCGAAACTAAAATCCCCGGCCTCTAGTATTTTGCATCGAAAGACATTATCACCTCGATTGTTAGTTGGATAGACAAACTGAGACCGAACCTGAGCCTTACCACTACGTAACTCTTCTAATGATGTAGGATACACAGTTCCTGGTGTTTGCATCTCATCGAATAACTTCAACGGGGTAGGATAAGGAGATTGTTTATATGCACTTTGATTGTTTGGTGATTTGTTTTCTTTCATATGCCAATCGTTTGATGAGCTTCCGTAGGATGCCAAGTCAGTTTCTCTTTCAAAACGAACAGACTTGTTCTTTCTCTGAGTATTTGAGGGTAGCAGAGGTGAAACTAAAGCTGCATTCCTTTCAGAAATATCTTCCCCATGAGGGTTCCCTGCACAACTTTTTTCTATATAGTCAACAGAGTCATCGCAAGTATCTTGTGCTTTGGAGACGCAACTGCAAAAGAAATGAAACTAACATCCGATCAGGTTCTAGTTCTCCCTCCTATGTAATTGCCAGTTGACAAGTCCAAGTTCCAACCAACACATCCCGACAATTAGCAATTATTTAAAATCTAAAATATATAAGGAATGAAGGAGCCGTTTGAAGGACATTTCTCTTAAAATCACAGACTGCCTGATTTTCTATTAGTTAAAAATGCAGTTTCTCTATTCAGAGCTCTAACAGTAAAAAATGCATCTAAAGCCGACTACAATGAAAATTGAGTAAAAAGCTTCACCTACCTATGCAAATTGACTCAAGTGTCACTTTCAAATTCATTATTATTGAATATCAGTATTAACAAAAAAAAATCCAAAGTCAACAATAACCTATTTGATGTGTGCTCAAATGAATTCATGCTATTTCCCCACTCATGGCAAAGTTTTATCGGAGTTGGTGGATCAAATGATTGGACATCCGGCTGCAGTTTCTCCAAAAACGTGTTAGGAAGCCAAGAATAAAATCTTGAAGGGTCAGATTCATGATCAGGAGATGGTGATTTTTTCAATTGCTCAGATGCTTTGCGAATTTCAATAGGTGTTCCTGGTAAGGTCCCACAAGCTTTAAGAAACTTAGCCTGTGGAAATAGTTTAAGTAATGAGACAATCAAAATTCAATTGACAGAAACAGAAATGTAAGAACAAAATAATAAACAAGATGTAAAAGAAACTTGGAAGTATTTGACATTTGATATATGCATGGTTCCATGTACAGTTTAGGGTTTGGATAAAAAAAAATGTATACATGAATACACAGCAGATGATTGAAAGGTGATGGATGACTGACTTTTAACAAGCCAAATTGAATGAAAACTAATGGTCCTAAGAGTGCTTCTTTATCAAATGTTTCCAGCATTTTTACAAAAGAGGTTCATAAAATCATCTGTTGTTCTTCACATTTTATTTGTATACTACATCCAAGAGGTTCTTAAAATTTACATTTCACATCTGCGCAAGAACAACTCAAAAACCTAAACCATGTCACAGTTTGCCTATTCATTTCACCCAGCTTGAAGCGAATTCACAAGATAAAATATTAATCTTATTTTACTCGATGCCCTAACTTGTTCAGACAAAATCTGTAACAATCAAACACAACCTGACAAAAATCATTAAGAAATAATTTCAGCTGCAGTAATAGTGAAATACCAATAGCAATATTAATAACTCAACGAAAATACCTCGTCCTGGAGTCCCTGGAATTCTCCCTGAAACCCCACCCCATCGATCCGAGCAGAATTATCTCTCTCTTCTAAAAAGTTAGAACACAGAATCAGTAAAAGAAATGAAAGACAAAAAGAAAACGTAAAAGCAGTAAGAAAGAAACCAAAAACACCTTCAGTTAATAAAGAAGGCAAGCTGTTCCGGGATGTCACAACACCCTGGTACATACACAGAAAATTCTAATTATTACAGACAACCAAACAAAAAAGTAATTAAAAATAATACGTGAAAAGAAGAAAGACAAATGCGAAATGTGAAATTTTACGTTGGAACGATTGGTGGTGGAAATCAATTGCGGTGTGTGCGTACGGCGAGTGTCTCTGATCCGGAAGCAAGCGAAGAAGCAGCCCATTACTTTGGTGAAGGATCGGAAGAAGAAACGGATCATGAACCAGAAGACGCTCCTCAGCATGTCATGGAAATTCAGAAACCCTAACTTCGAATTCAGTTCAAAATCGAAACGGAGTCTGAGAAAGGGCGTGAACAGTGAGTGCTTGAGCAGCGTCTCCAATTTGAATTTTGAAGTGGCTCACAGCGAGGGAAATTAAATTAATTAATTAATAAGAAAAAATTGTTAATTTAAGAATCATTTTGAAGAATTCTTTTTTACAACTGTTTACTAAATATTATTTATAACTGCCAGTAAAAATACATGCGTTTCATATTTTTTAATAATTAAAAAATTATAACTAGAAAAATAAATATATAAATAAAATAAGATCAATTTGAGATTGAGTAATTTCCAAAGTATTTTCAAATTTAAAAATATTTTTCGAAATATTGATTTTAAAAAATATTTGTATATTTTTTAACACAGTGTGTTGAAAAGTATTTATGAATTTGGAAAATGTCTCAACGTTCAATTGAGAATATAGAAATATTGTTTCAGAACAAGTATTTTGGAAGATGTTTTTCATATCGAAAATATTTTTCAGAACATTCTGTTCAAAATGTATTTATTTATCTTAAGTGTTTTGAAAGACTTTTCTAAATTTAAAAGTATCTTTCGAAATATTTAATCCGAATTTTTAAAGATAGTTTTAGATTTGAAAATATTTTTCAAATCATTTAATCTGTACTTTTTTATACTTGCGATTTCCTTTTTATACCCCGGTCCCAAAAAGAAGGAGAAACGAAGAGAAAGTGAAAATAAAAAGTGTATTTAAAGTTTTTAATATATATTTTAAGGATAAAATGGAGATACAATATTTTATAGGGGTGCAGAAAGAAACTACTACCTTTTGTTCTTGCTTCAGCGCACAAGCCCAACCCGAATTTTGCTTTAATTGTATATTATATGCACCTTTTAAAACATATACTCAGCAAAATAAATTGATTTTTTTTTCAATGAAAGTTGAGATAATTAAGGATAAAAAATAATTCTATATTCATGAATATTATTCATAATCTGTCCTGATTTGGTTGAATGTTTTCAATGAAAGTTGGATTGATGTTATAAAATCATTCATTAGGTCTATTGAAATTTGGTAATATGAATTTTGTGTCTTTAGTATTTTTTTATCTTTAATTTTTTTTGTCCTCATTTTTTTATTATTCTCAGTTTTTGTTGACTTACCACAATGACACTCTAATTCTCAAATCAAAAATTGACTGAAATGATTTAATATTGAAAATATTATTTTGTGTAGATAATAAACTTACATTTCTTTTATAGATGCTCAACTATTTATAATAATTTTAATGGTCTTATATATTTGTATGGATTATTAAGGGAGACTCAAGTATCTTTTAATATGAGTTACGGTGTCGATTTATTTATAGTGTTGGTAATTGTATGATTGAAAGACAATTGTTAGTATCAATTAACTTAGTATTTTTCAAAAGTACCTTATAATCACACTAGAGAACATGACTAACAATAGAACTATAAAATTAGACTTTATATCTTAATACATCGTTCTACAAATAACTAAATATAATATATATATATATATATATATATATATGTAAATTTTTTCTTTTTGTAAAATCTAATTTCCTATGATATTGTAACCGCATTTAACTATACGAGGTTTTCTCTTTTATTAGAAAATGGACATAAAGTTTGTATTATATATGAACTGTGAATATGTGAACATGATTTAAATAAAGTTAGAAAATTGATTTTTAAGCTTAATTTAATCATCAAAATCAACTTTCTTTATGTCGAGATATAAACATATGGAATGTGAGAGTAGAATTAAAGGGTGGTCCGATAGTGACCCGACAATGGGTAAAACAGAATGCCACATAGATCTGATTAGGATAGGCTTCAACCTGACTTTGATACCAGATTAAGAAAATGGTTTTTAAGTCTAATTCAATATCAAAAAATCGATTTATATAATAAGATTTGTACTTACTTATATATTATAATTTGATTTTATTTCTAGTCGACGTTTCAACTAATAACATGAATGAAAGACTAAGTTTAGGTATTATTATTATTGTTTGATGATGATAAGAGTTGATGCAGCATTATTTGACTATGAATGGTTATCGTGGTCATTTGCTGATCGCATAGCTACGTATACCTAGTTGCCCACATGACCACCACATGCATCAATATCCAAACAAAATGCCAATCAAGCTACTTTCCAGATTCCAAAAGTTCATGAAAGCATATCCTTCACTTCCACCTTTAAAGTCACACCAACCTTACGCTGAACTCCATACCTCATAAATGCTTAAAAATACTTTCCTATAATTAATAACTTGGAAAAAAAAATTAAGAAAACGTATGTATCAAACCAAACCTTCTCCGAGAACACTATACCTACTCACTTGAGAAACCCGAAAAAAATAAACCTTAAAATTGCCGACATGGGATTTGATTTTTCATATGATGCAATGAACAGCTTGAATGAGTTCAGCATCGTACTCTTTCAATTATTAGAATTTTACTTATGTTAACGATAACATAACAGACATTTTCGTATATGTGAGACTGAAATCTCTCTTAAATTGACGGCTTAAATACTTGTTAAACACATTCTGACACTTAAATCACTAATTAAAGTAGAAAATCTGAAACCAAACTTGTTATTAATCTAATAATAATCACCTTTTATTACATAACTCATTCATCAAGAAAGACTAATATTTTTAATTAAAGTTGTAATGAATGAGTAATTATCCGTGGGACAACTTCCAAACTTGTCATATTCCTTCTCCGAATCTTCCATACATCTTAATTGGCATCGAGGTTGTGGTAGGAAAGAGTAGCATCATGCTAGCTCTTACTGATTATATCTAATTTTTGTCAGAAAATATTTATAATTTTATAGAATCATTTTGTATAAGAACGAAGTGCTCTTAATGTGTTTCGAAATTTGTCATTGATTGTTTTTTTCTATGTAAAAATTGAATTTAAGTATCAAAACGTAGTTGAAGATGCAAAAAAATTTCAAAAGTATAAAAAATCGCAGGAAACAGATATGATAATTAAGTCCTTTACTAGCAAAATAAACTAGAATTTGGTATATGATATATTTCTATATACATCAACGAAAGAGCAAATTTTATTTTGATTTCTTACTAAACCAAACTGCTATTAATTTTACGACTTTGATATTAATTATATATGTACAATTTTACTTAAATATTTGTTATAAGAAAAGTATTTTAAAAATATCTTACCTGAACTCATAAACACAACACCAACCTTTTGCGTCAATTTTATTATTAAATCGAAAAACTAAATACAAGTTTAGCTTCAAATTCATGAAATTATTATTATTTGAAGTTAAATATAAATCACATATTTATGTTTGTCCGGACTTAAGGTGAGAAACCAAATATGCACTAAGACAATATCTGATGTATCTATCAAATCTTTTTAATGTTGAATTCATTTGGATCTCTTTTCTATATTCTTAAGAAAAAAAAGTAAATTTTGTTGGTTTTATTGTAACATATTTTTTCCCTATTATCGAAAATAATTTATAAAAAATAAAATTAGTTTAGCTACATATTTTATCGTTAAACTATTACTATTTTATGAGTTTATTAGTAATTTTTTTATATGTTACCTTCATTTATTTTTTTCAATTTAACATATTTTAACAATATGTATTAAACTATTATTATTTTATGAGTTTATTAGTTATTTTTTTATATATGCTACCTTCATTTTTTGTTCAATTTAACATATTTCAACATGTTAAAGCGTCACGAAAAGAAAAAAAAATGTAGTGAAAACGATGTCATTTCACAAAAATCGTTTTAAACAAATATCGCTTTGTTTTTCTTAATTACGTTTTATTATATTTCATTACATATTTAACAGATCAATGAAAAATTAAATGATAAAAGTGTAATGTTTTAAAATTTTAATACAAAATGTGTGTGAAGAGATAATTTGAATGTGTACAGAAAATTTGCGACTCTGAATAAATTTTGTAAATACAACGCAAGCAAACCAAAACATAGGACCACACGTAAACACGAAATCTATGAATACTTGGAATAAGCGAGGAAAGAAATGAGTGGTGTAAAAAATTTAAAAAATATTATTTAGAACTCAGAATTTTCAAAACAATAATTTTTTCGGTGTTTTTATTTTTATAATACAGAAAATGCTTGGCAACCCTTTTGTTGGTTATTATTAAAAAATACAAAAAGAAAATAAAATTGTGGCTTAAAAATAAAGAGACTGAGAGAGAAGAGAGCGTTGGAGTAAAAGACAAAGAAGATGATCTCAAGTTGATCACATTGAGGATTACAAGGCCACTGTCCATACATTTTGACATGTGTAGGCTACGGGTTTCATTACAATCACAATCTCTTTTCTATATATCCTTGTTCAGTTTCTGAATTTAGTTACAACCTCAGAAAACAAACAACCTTATTCTCAAACCAAACTGCATTATTCTCAAAGGTTTCTTCATTTTCATCCTTCACTACTTGTGAAGCTGCACCTGAAGTAGTGGAAGGAAGAAAGTTTCGCTGTTCTTGAGATGTCTGGTGTTCTTGTTTGGGTGAGTTGTTGGCCCAAAGAGAACATCAACTCCTTGGTGAGCTTTGCAGGCAGGAGTAGCAGTGGTGAAAGAAACCAAAGAAGGTTCTCAGGAGTCAGCTTTGCCAGTGGGGTTTCTGCTTTTTCCAGTGCAGTGGCAGCTGACACTTCAAGATCCTCAGAGGAGAGGGTCTATGATGTCGTGCTGAAGCAAGCAGCTCTTGTGAAAGAGAACAAAAGGGGTACAAACATTGGTTTAGATTTGGACAAAGATGTTGGAGCTGATTTCACCAATGGGGATCTGTTGAATGTGGCTTATAATCGGTGTGGTGAAGTCTGTGCCGAGTATGCCAAGACATTTTACTTAGGTAGTACTTGTTTCTTTTTTTCCCCTTTTCTAAGAAACTGTTACGTTACATGGTTTAGAATCATTATCTGTTCATTGTCCTAACCAATTGTCTTCAAAATGTAAACTTTTTAGGCACACAATTGATGACTGCAGAGCGACGAAAAGCGATTTGGGCAATTTATGGTATCTGTAATCAGATTACATTACATTTCTTACTGCTACTTTCAGGTTCTCCACTGAGATTTGTTTTGGATTTGACAATCTCATTGTCCTTTGCAGTTTGGTGCAGAAGAACTGATGAACTGGTTGATGGACCAAACTCTTCACACATCACCCCTGGTGCCTTGGACAGGTGGGAGCAACGATTAACTGATGTTTTTGAAGGTCGACCCTATGATATGTATGATGCTGCTCTCTCACATACTGTCTCAAAGTACCCAGTTGATATTCAGGTACTTTAAATGTTAAATCAAAGTTTGAGCTTTACACCCCTTTTGGACTATACTTACATGCTACTTTTTGTGTTATTCCTTACTGAAAATTTGAGTTTTATTTTTGTAATTTATGTTGGCCTTTGATGCAAACCTTTATTACTTAAGAATACCCAGATGAAATGAAGTAGAGGAGAGTCATTGATTCTGATGAAACAAAATTGTGAAACTTGTGTGCTGAAACGGATTCTAATGAAATCGAATTGTTCTTTGAAACAGCCCTTTAAGGACATGATTCAAGGAATGAGGATGGACCTTAAGAAGTCAAGATACGAAAACTTTGATGAACTGTACCTTTACTGCTACTATGTTGCTGGAACAGTAGGCCTTATGAGTGTGCCAGTAATGGGGATAGCACCGGATTCAAAGGCTTCAACAGAGTGCATTTATAATGCTGCATTGGCTCTAGGCATTGCAAATCAACTCACCAACATTCTCAGAGACGTGGGAGAAGAGTAAGTTTCTTTGAACACTTCAACGCCATCCAATTAAACAAAACACAAAAAAGAAATGACATTTAACATCTTTTTCACTTAAGGGTATCTCACCATAACTTGCCAAGAAATGAAAAACAAATAGTAACATAACTAAAACGCAATATAAACTAGGCCTATGCCAGACAATGTTTAAATATATATGCACCAATAGTGTAGAATTTTGTTGCATGATCTTGCGGAAATCTGATGGTTAACAATGGAAAAGCTTTTACACTATTTATGTTAGACTCTAGTTTTAGTTGTCCATAGCATTGCAATCATGTTGTCTAATTTGGTGTAGTTTTTTATGATTGCAGTGCCAGAAGAGGAAGAGTATATCTTCCACAAGATGAATTGGCAAAAGCTGGGCTTTCAGATGATGACATTTTCCGGGGTAAAGTTACAGATAAATGGAGGAAATTCATGAAGGGACAGATAAAGAGAGCAAGGATGTTTTTTGATGAGGCAGAGAAAGGAGTTGCAGAGCTAAACTCTGCTAGCAGGTGGCCAGTGTGGGCATCACTGTTGTTATATAGGCAAATATTAGATTCTATTGAAGCCAATGACTATAATAACTTCACAAAAAGGGCTTATGTAGGAAAAGTCAAGAAGCTCTTGTCACTTCCTGCTGCCTATGGTCTTTCACTTCTAGGCCCTTAGAACTTCACCAAAATGGTTAAGAGAAAATAAATAGCTGTTACAATTTGTGATTACCTAGTTAGAATTGTATACATCTGAAGTTACCTAGATGTCTTCTACAACAGTTGCAATCCATTCATTATTTAATCAATTCCTTATCATAAATATTAGAAACCATTCTTCAAAGTTCTCTGAGTTATTTTTATACACACATGTTAAGATAACTAACAAGTAGAAAGATCCATAAACCATTACTCAAAGGTTTTGGGATAAAATGATGATATGATATTTTATATAAGTTTATTCACTACTCATTAGTGTTGTGTGTTGTCTCTCTCATCGATATTGTTAAGAATTCAAGTGTGACTACAAGTCCTACACTGGATAAAAATGAGAAAGTAGAGCACTGAAAGATCCATTAATCCATTGCTTTAAGATTTTGGATAAAGAGTTATCAGTCCTATATGATTAGGCTCATATTTGAGTTTTGATGAATTTGTTTTCCTAAAGGTTTCTGGTTTTTTGTTTCTTTGTATAGTGTATTTCAGTACAGAGAAATGCATGATTATTGATCTTGAAAACTCACCAAAGTAATGTTAGGAAAGGAGGAAGAAATCATGCTCCTCTTCTTATGGTCTCTCTCCTGCTTTCCTCTCCACAGACAAAAATCACTTTCTTTTAATACCATTTTATATAATCTATCTTATATAATATGATCAAAACTGTAAATACCATAAAATTTTGAAAATACATTGATGAAGAGATTAAAACATAGTTTTTGAATAGAAACCACAACTACTTTTCTCAAGATATAATTTTACTTTATTATATGCAATAAAAATTCTTACAGAAGATAGTTTTAAAAAAATTTAGTCAACATCTTTTTTTTTTTCATTCTAAAAAGGGTACTTTAGAATGTACATTTTACATTTCAGATCTTTTCAGTATAAAAAGAGATGTTTCATGAAATATTTGAAGTGCTAGATCATCAATCGAGGGTTATTCCCTTAACCACTCCACATTGCTTCTTACACCACTACATACCAAAAATACCTTTAACGGATTTCGAAATTTATTGAAGACTTGAAAAATCCTTCAACGGATATCAAAATTTGTTGAAGAAATTTTCCTTCAATAAATATCGAAATTCGTTGAAGAAAAGAAGTAAGAGCGTAGGATTTTTTTAAATGTAAAGGATAGTTTTAAAATTTTTAAAAAATGTGGTGGTGCAGAGAGCAATGTAGGGTGGTGTAGGGAGTAACCCTCTCATCAATTCTATTATGGGACACTTTTTTTGGGCTTTCTACCAATTAGGCTATGTTGGACTTTCAGCCAACAACTTCATGATTTTTCTACCTGTATCTTCATTATTACTAAATTCACCTCCATAAGGAAAAAATGTTTCTCTTACACCACGCTGCTGTCATAGTGGATGGATGCACTTCCATTTTCCATAATTATTTTCTTTATACCTGTAGCAATATGAATATTGAAAGGACATTCCTTTTAGCATAAAAGGAATTAAAAAAATTGAGCCTTTTATTTAGAAAAATTATTTTAGAATGCAATAGTTTTTATATTCTATATCAATCTATCTGAAAAAGAGTAACTCAATTTTTTTTAAAGGAAACTGGTACCATAATATAATAAAAATGGAGAAAGTGTTGGGCCTTTTGAAATTTAGATCCTTTGACCCAGATGATTAAAATAAGGGGAGATTTTTGAAAAAAATCTTGTGACATCCACTGTGAGTTTTGCTGGAATCCTTTAATACATAATTAGTTTAAATGTCTCTAACAACAATCATAACATAATCTCTTCTCACGTGTTCTTGACAAGAAGAAGAAAGAAAAATCCAATTGGACATGTGATATTAGATTTCTCTTTTCATGGTATACATCATTGTAAAAATAATCATTTTTAAGAAAAATCCATTACCTTGTCTTTATATATATGCTTTTAGTAAATAAAATTGTAAGAGTTTTCTCTCCATAGGACAAGAATGTTTAATTCATATTAATTAAAAATGAATAACTTAATTACTAACATTAAATTTATTTGTAATTGTAGTATTTTTTTATTCAAAAATATCTCTAGATATTTAATTTGTGGTGGGAATAATAGCACTAACATAAAATTAACCTCTTCACTTTTCACGAGAAGGAGAAAACTCATAACATTAACAATCTGTGAAATAATTAAATATGTTTTGGTGAAAAATAATTAAGAAATTCTTATAAAAAGAAATAAAAAGTTTCAAAATAGTAATCAATCCTACAACTAACAAAGGTAATCAATAAAAAATGACATCAAATAAACAGTTTTGTATATAAGTTGCAAATAATTATTTCTATTTATACATGTCATAATGTGGTCGAATCTAGGATGTTGATTGAGATATCAATGTAAGATTTTACAAGTACTTAAGCTTCTTGGAAAAGGATAAAAAATATACTACAAGCCAGTAGTTCTTCCTTTTTTCTTCATTTGGTCAAACAAGTGCAAGAAACAAAAATGAAGCTAGAAAAAATGTGCTTGTTCCTTTACCAAAACACTCTAATTTAACACAACATCTTATTTACTGAATATTCCAAAGCTTCTTCTTATACTTGGAAGTTGCAGTAGCAGAAGATGGAGTTCATTTTCTCCTCACTCTGTGGTTAAGACCTTCCCTCCGAGTAGAAGATGACGAAGAGGACACTGAAGATGAAAATGCTGAATGGTTATTTTCAGCCATATCTTTGTGAAATGCTTTCTGCACATCATCTTTAAGTTCCATGAATCGTGCTTTCTTCATTCTCTGCTCTTCTTCACTGCCTTTCTCTAGGAAGAACACATCTGGCATATCATCTTCCAGAAACTTATCAAGCACTTCTGAACAATGAGGAAAGAAGCGCCTACCATTCTCAACTGTACAAAATTCTGTGTTAGTTGCATTGATTTCATTTCCTTCTGTGTTACTCATGAAGTACCACAATTGCACATCGAACTTTATCATAAGAACAAAAGAAAAAGGCATTCTGCAGAACAACTTATTTTGTCACATATCAGAAGCACTACAAGGTATGAACTGGTTTTTATACTACAAGGCCATGCAAGCTTGATTTGGTATTAATTGACAAGTGTTGTTCGTATTTCACTATCATGCATAATCATTATAGGAAGCCATTTCAAAATTGTGTTAGGACATACCTGTTTTCATAAGGGCATGCAGTCTTAACTGAAGTTTTCTGGCTCGAGCAGAGGGAGATTCATTTAGATCAACTTCTTTTATATTTCCATATGTGCCCTTCAATGCTGATTCGTTTGCGTACAGTGATGAAGAATCTGCCTCAGCATTCTCAATGGCTACCCTAGCCTCAGCAGGAAACAACAACCGAGCAAATAACACTGCAACATATGGAACATGTTAATTTCATGTTCAAATGCCTCCAAATTGAAAAGCATCGTGCAAATACTGTTTCACTGTGATTCTGATGCATGCATGGACCTAAAGTAAAATGACAACTTATTATTATTATTATTGAAAGTCTTACATAGACTATAAACTATAAGTACGTGGGTGAAACCAGTTTACCTTTTAATAAAGTATCAAACTCATATTATAACCTATCTTTATTCAAGGTCTTCATTTCCTTATTTATGTGTAACTTTGTATTAAGATCTAGAGTCCATATCAAAAGCTTTATACATTTTAATATTCAAACTTTAAAAATGAATAATATAATTTTTTTAACCTAATTATATTAAAAAAAATTTAATGTGTCAAATAGGTTTGTTTCTTATCCGACATTGAAGTAAACACATATCAAATTATTTAAACAATTCAAATGCTAGCCTCGTTTAAGACACAAAAAAATTAACTTAAAAAAGATTATATCTATTATTTTTAAAATTTAAAGAACAAAATATATTAAAGATTCAACTAGATACGAATTTTAATTTTGCTTTAAAATTTATTAACTAAAAACATATTTAATTTTATAATCTATAACTCCGTGCTTTTGTATAAATATTTGTCTGAAGAAAAGATAATAAATTTCTGATTTTTACCCTTTCAAATTTCTAACTCAGACCCAATATTCATGGAAACAAAGTGACAGAGACAAGTGAAAGCCATACCTCTATCTTCAAGGTAATCCAGTCTCATGTGCAAATCATCAGCTGTTAACTGTGATGATACAGACATACTCACAGTCATAGAACTTCTTCTCATCTCCCTCTCCAGGAGATCAACACAGAGTCTATCCTTGTTAGATTCCTTACCCTGCACTGTTTTCTCATGATAATCCTTGCGTCTTGTCAACCTCTGACAAATTGAAAGAGCAGTTTGACCATCTGGAGTGGTATCTGTTGCACATGCCCCTTTATTCAGCAGTGCCACCAAAATGGATGGATCCTTTCGCCTTGCAGCCACATGAAGAACCGTGTATCCTCGGGAATTTCTCCGAAGAATATCAGCCATACCTAGACCAAGAACTTCTTGAATAACCTTAGAATCACTGTAGGCACAGGCATAGTGCAGCGCATGTGCATCATCTAGAGTGACTCTAGACTCATTTAGAAGAAGCTTCAGAAGCTCAACATCATCAGAGTCCAATGATTTATGGATTCTGCTGATACTCTTTTCACTCAAAGGCTCCACTTCCATTGTATCAGCTGCCGATTCTGGCTGAGATGAGAGACGGCACGATTTGATTTCAGCCACAACTTCATAAGGGAGCTCTTTTTCCAAAGATATGATGTCAAAGTCAGACCTTGCAACTCTGTGAATGCACCGAGAGAGAAGCTGGTCTATTTGGCAGTTGAAAGCAGCCAAAAGAATAGGAATCACATCTTCCACAAGAGCCTTCTCAACAAAGTTTAGCAGATGCCGCTGCATCAGTGAAGAGACATTCACATTATATAGCAGGAGCCAAAAGTATGCATGTGTTCTTGCATGCAGGCTAGGAGTACATCTGTTTCAGAATATGTTTGCTAGGAAAATAGATAAAGTGTTTGAACACATTCCTAAAGATAAGCATGTAAATTTCGAAACAGTTTCCAAAACCTGCAAAAACTATAATGTTTATATGCTGTTTGTCTTAGGTAATAGGTGAACTTTGGGAGTACTTTTTCTGGTAGTATTAACAGGGGGTGGTTGAGTTTTTCAGCCAAGAATGATCAGTGAAATTGCTTCAAATTTGTCACATTTAATCTCTTTTGTGGAAAAATTAGCAATGAAAAGGAAAAATAACAAGAAATGAGGAAATACTCAGCCTAAAACACAACATACCTGAAAAAGTAAAACTAGCTCTTTCATCTGAAAAGTGGTAGAAGCATACATCAGCTCCAATGCATAATTGATAGCAGGGCGACATGCATCATGGATACATGTTTCATCAACACATGTTGTCACTTCTGTTGGCGAAGCTTTTAGCTTTCCAGTGTACAAATAGTACAAGAAAACTTGGAAAGATTCATATCCAACTGTGCCATAAGGCACCAATTCTGACATGAGATACCTTGGTTTTCCTTCCTTCCCTGATCCACCCGTTCCTTTTTTAAAAAGCTCATGAAAAAAAGGACTACGCGAGGCCAATATACAGCGATGAACACCCACACACATGTCTTCAACGAGAATCTCAGCATCACTATAATCATATTCAGCATCAATCAGTAACTTCTCAAGGCCTCCACTGAGCTTACTCAGAGTCAAAATTTCAATATTTGCCACATGCTCATTGCTGGTAGAGGAAGACGCGTTGTGATTACTAAAACCATGTGAGAGGTGAGATGATACAAAACTCAAGGATGATGATGAATCATTTGAGTTATCCATGACCCCAAATACCATAGGTTCCAATTGAGTCAAACAACTGGTTGACTTAATTTAGAACCAGAAGAAGAAATCAGACCCCTTCAAGTACCCATCTCAACTGCAAAGCTAGACAACAAATTATACAGCTAAACAAACCAAGCTCAAATAAGCAAAGTTCCACAAAGGCACTGTTTCCCCAACCGCAGCACCAAAGTCACTTGCAAGTCAAGCAACAAAACTCAGATTGCTGGAAAGCATAAATTGAGATGAATTTTTCATCTGGGAACGACCCATCAAAGAAATTGAGGCATGAGACAATAAAGTTTGTACTTTTATCAGTTAACTTGTACGGAAAGAGATATCCAGAGGCAAAGAAGGATATATACTACAGAGTGTGACCCTTAGAGTTAAGAGTGAAGACGAACTCAAAAGCAGCTAGAGAGAATGAACCAGAATCAAAAACCTTGAGCAAGAGACACTTGGAAGAGGCTTCAAAACGCTGCAAAGAAGAAAAAAAAGAAAAACTGAAGAACATGGCTAGTTTGACATGAAGAATAGTGAAGGGTCTGAAAGTCCCTTGAACCTAAGAAGGGAAGACTTGGAAGGGAAAGAAAAAGTGAACAAATGAACCAAAGGTTGACCAATAAATGGAAAGAGAAGATAGGGAAAATAACAGAGAGATGATGCTCGGTAACCGGGAATCCCTGTTTTTCTCAAAGTGAAAGAAAACTGGAACCACCAAGGTTGATTGTTCTGTCTTTCTATTTTTTTTAATCTTTTTCTTTTCTTAATGCTATAAATAAATATTACCGAGTATTGTTACAGTATTTTATCAATATAATTTAAAATGCATATGTAAAACATGTGATTTGAAAAGGAAAAAGTGGTTAGGGAATTTATTTAAGCACAAAAATTGAGCACAGCAGCTTTTCCTCTTGCAGCCTTTGTTCATTCGAAAAACGACAAAATTTATATTTCATTGCTGTTTTAGTTCATAGGATTATTAAATAAGATTATAAGTGAAAAATAAATACTAATAAGACTTTCCCTCAACAATTAAGGGAAAAAATCATCTTAAAAAGTGCATATACGTTTAGTCATAATTAAATTTATTCTTTCTAATAATATAAAAAAAATATGATAGTTGTTCCAGCAGTTTCAGTTTTAAGTTGTACAACCCAAAGGATTAGGAAGAACATTAACAGCATTTATCTTTCTTTTCCTCTTTTCTGTGAATGATGCTCTTTCTCTGTATGTATATATTCGAGTGTTTATAGAAACAAAATTACAGATGCAACAGAATATTTTAATATTGTAGTGGCAAAAATAGGAAGGAAAGTGTTCTAAGAAAAGGCAAGTAAAATTTGTTATTCATACCAAATTAAGTTACTGATACCAAAGTGCTGAAGTTTTTTCTTATATATATATATATATATATATATATATATATATATATATATATATATATATATATATATATAGGATTAAAAATATTTTTTATTTTGTAAATTTTGATATAAATTCTTAAATTTTTATATAGTTTGATATTTAAATTTTAAAAATAAATAAATATAATAATTCTAATAAAATTATATCAAATTTCGCTATTTCATATAAACATTTTAGTTATTCAAATTATTTGACACCTTTTAATTTAATTGTTAACTTGAAATCCAGTATTATTGGATTAAAAAATTATATTTATTTTCTTAAAATTTTAAAATTAAAAGTATATGAAAATTGAAAATAGAAATAAATTATGATTTCACTTCCAAATTTATAATTTTCAGACTACACATATTTAACTTTACTATTATTATTATTAATAATATTTGGAACAGTGGTCCCACTTTAGTGCTGCACCATGTAGACTGAACATGTTAACAAAAATTTTAAAAAGAATGTTTGCTTCTGATTGTCAATGCAGAAGGAGCACATCGAATTGTGTGCAGACAGAATCGTTTGAATTTGGGTGCATCAGATTCTCCTGCTTTCGTATTCATATTACCGTATTTTTTTACAATATAGAATCATTTCTTATCTTAGAAATATGAAAGCGTGTTAGACATATATGTTTTTGACTAGATCCAACGTTACATCTTAGATTTTAGATGGTTGGAAGTGACTATGATGTTACTTTCTTAACAACCATAAATCGCATCATTTGAAATTAATACCATTTTTTTTAGAGAAGTTTACTTTAACAAGTTACTATAAGCAATTTATTTTTTATAATTCTTTTATAGAGTGAATATATATATATATATATATATATATATATATATATATATATATATATATCAGCATTTTCTTTATACAATACAATCTTTATATTTATTATAACCTTTTTTTTATTAGTTATGTTGTAAATGAGATTTTTTTATATATATGGATTAATTTATTTTCAAATCTAGAAATTTGAATTACATTTTAAATTAATTATTGAAAAAATTAAATTATATATCGTGATGAAAATTTTATTATAAGAAAGCTGTAAAATATTATATAATTTCTTAATAATATTAAAATTGTTCTTAAGTTTGTGACATAACGAAATTAAATTTAGGGTTAAATATGTTTTTAGTCCCTAAACTATTGGTCGTTTCTGATTTTAGTCCCTCTTTCAAAATAAAGTACAATTTGATCCTCATTCTTTTCGAAACTTTGGTTTTAGTCCTCTAAAACTAACACCGTTAAAAATTAGCTGACGTGGCTAACGGTAGACTGACACACGATTTTTTTTTTCAAGTGTCTCTCACATTTTCTCCCTTTCTCTCTCTTCCTTCCATCTTCCACCCAACTTCATCTTTCACAGCATCCCTGGTCACATCTGTAACATAACCAGCTTTCTTTTATGATAGAGTGAAAAGAGAAAAGAGAAAAGAAGATACGTCAAGAGGGGCCTGGGGAGATTGCAGGGAGAGAGGGCGAAAGGAATTCTTCTTGAAATGACCGGAGGCATCGGTCTCGGCGACGTACTTCCATCGACGACCATCAATTTCCTCGCAGCAGATCATGGTGAGGGAGGAAGGCGTTTGGAGGAGAGGGGTGGAGGCCAAATTGGCGCTGATACGCAGCGTTTCGCGGACCAGAATCTCCTGGGACGAAGTTGTTGCTGACGCTGCTATGCTACTCGTACTCGAATTCGCATATTGCTTGGTGTTCATCTTCATTGGGTTGGGAGCCATGAATTGAGAGAAGATTGGTAGATTGTGATTTATAAAGTGAATTTGTATAGTGAGAAGTGAGGGAGCATAGTTTTCATCGAAATGGGAACAAAATTGCGAATGGAATGAGGTTAGAATTACAATTAGAATTACCAACCCTAACGCCGCATGGCGTGCTCCTTCTCATCTTCCTCGTCATTTTCATAAGATTGAAACGAAATGATATGAGATTGATGGAGGGTTAAGTTGTAGCAGTTGAAAAATGAGAACCACATTTTTTTATTTTCTCCTATGCTATGTTCTAACAGCTGTCTCATCACCAAATCAAGGCCGCAACTTTACTTTAGGTGGGCCGGAGATGCTGGTTACGTTAGAGATGTGATCGGAGATGCTGTGAAAGATGAAGTTGGGTGGAAGATAGAAGGAAGAGAGAGAAGGGGAGAAACAGTGAGAAACACTTGAAAAAAATAGTGTGTCAGTCTATGGTTAGCCACGTCAGCTAATTTTTAACGGTGTTAGTTTTAGAGGACTAAAACCAAAGTTTCGAAAAGAATAAGGATCAAATTATACCTTATTTTGAAAGAGGGACTAAAACCAGAAACGACCAATAGTTTAGGGACTAAAAATATAGTTAACCCTTAAATTTAATTAATAATCAGTGAGTGTAAAATTATATATATGATTAGCAACTTCAATATTACATAGGGTCATACGTAATAGTAAATATTGTTCACGACTTCTGTTAGCATAATTCATGAATTAATCAAAATTATATAATTATTTTGACAACTTCATCAATTATATTAAATAAAATAAATAATTTAAACGTAAAAAAATTTAAAAAAAAAAGTTAAATCGCATGTCTCAAGTATGATAACTGTACTCGAGAACTGGGATTTCAAACTTTTCAATTCTTTTATATTATAAATTTATTTACTTTATTTTATATAAAAAATTGTTATTCTAAATTTTTTATATAAATATATTTTTATTTAAATTACTTTTTAATTTGATTAATTAACTTTTAGTTCTTTTATGTCTTTTTCAAAGTGTTATATAATTATATATTTAAATTTGGAGACATTTTTCTTATTAATTTAAATTTTTGAGTAATCTTTAGTATTTTAATTTTTTTTAATAATTTGAATAGAAAGAATTTAAACATTTTAAAGTTTTGTATAGTTTTTTTTATTATTTTGAGATTATTTTTTATAATTTGATTAATAAATTAAAAATAAAACCTTTTTACGGTATTTTCCCTAAACATTTTATGTAAATATTTCATATTTCATTTTTTTAAAATTTGATTATTAAATTTTATACATATTCTTATTTATTATATATATGTAAAAAATAATATTTTTAAAAAATATATTATTTTTATATTTAATAAAAATTATTAAAATACAAATTTGTTTAAGTAAAATAAAATAAAAAATAAAAAAACTTGAAGTAGTATGTCTCAAGTATAACTTCTTTATTATTATTATTTTTGTATTGAAGTCGTATTTGAGTACGTTTTTTTAATTTTTTTATACTTTAAATCATTTATTTTATTTATTATAATTGAAAAAATGATTTTGATTTTGATGTAATTCATTTACTATCTGTCAACCATATTTATGACTTTAGTAAAATCGAACTGAAATACGATTTTATTTAAGATTGAAGTTACTAACTATATATACGATTTTATCTAAAATTAAAGTTACCAATTATATATTAGACTTTGTTTAATAATAGTAATGAATTAAATTTAATTTTATTGAAGTTGCCAAACCCAAAAACGAATTTAATATTATTAAGAAATTATGCATACATTTCAAAACAAGACGAAGTCGTAATCATGATGTACGACTTAAACTTTTCAGTAATTAATTTTAAACATGATTTAGATGCGTAAATTTGAAAGTAAATTAACCTAAATATATAAAAAAACATGTAATGTTATATCACATTCAATTTTTAATAAATGTTTTAATTTATCTGGTATTGTTATTATCATGGTTTTCTTCACCTTTAGAGACTTCATTTTGATCATTGAACACTATACTTGTAAATTGTTGGAATAAAGTGAGTTGAAAATTTTTAATGACTAAAAATAGACAAGAGGAATGTATGAGAAGAAAAAAATATACGAAGGCTTTTATTTTCAATTTTTTTAATTAAAAGTAGTATTTTCAATACAAGTTTACTCATAACTTATATAATTTAAAGCACGATAATATGAGTTTATTATCGAGTGAATTATCGATTTCGTTGAACTTTTTATTAATATTTATCCATCTTATCATATCCAATAACATTTAGTAAAATATATAACACGTCCTTTTATTTTGGTGACAAATTTTAAAATATTTCATTTTTTTTACAAAAAAAAAAACATTTATAATGCTATCAAGTGCAATCGGAAGAGTTATTACAATAATTTACAATGCTGTTTCTCCTATAGTAAGGATTGAAGAAATTAATATGAGAATGATATTGGAAAGCCACGTGGCTAGATCTCAAGTGGCTTAGCAGCATGAGTGAAGATAAACTCCAACGCAGTGGAGCAGATCTCTTCGAAAGGGACATTTGCGGTTGTATCCACGGCTAGCCTCGCCACGTCACCAACGTCGTACTCCGAGCACCCTCCGTACCCTTCCAGAAGCTTCTCCAGCTCCTCCCACGTCGCCGGCTTGTGTCCGCCCGCGCCGCCGCCTCGCGCCTCCAGTCTCCGGCGCCACTCGCTGTGGTCGGCTGGGCGGCACTCGATGATGAGGAGGCGGGCGGAGAGGTCGTTGGCAAGGCGGCGGAGGCGGTCGAGGTGGGCGCGGCGGGAGAGCGGGGAGTCGAGGAGGACGCTGAGGCCGAGGCGGAGCTGCGTGGAGGCAATCTGGTAGATGACGTCGTATGAGAGGTCGTTGAGGAGTGAGGCGGGTGAGGTTAGCAGCAAGGGTTGGGTGCAGTCTTTGACGTCGTCCTTGTCTAACACAGGAATTCCGAGCGATGAGGCTATGGATTCCGCTAACGTGCTTTTCCCGCTTCCTGGGTGCCCTTTCATCGCTATAATCACTTTCGTCTCCAACTTTCCCATTTTCTCCTTTCAAACCCCACCTCTTCAATTCAGTGTTCTTCCTTTTATTTTCACCTTCGCTTTTTTCCAGGTAACTTTCCCAATTTCAACTCCAATTTATAAATTTTAATATAAATAAATCTCAACAATATCTATAATAGTACTACACTTTAGTTGTCTTTTAATGGCTTAATATCCTATTTTATCCTCAATTTCGGTCTAAAATGTCAAATTAGTCCATCCTTTAAAAAATGCGTCAATTACGTCCTCACTTAATAAAATTTGCATCAATGAAATCCCTTTCGTTAAATCCGTACAAACGACGTTAATTATTTTTCTCTCTTATTAAGTAACGCCGTTTGTACGGATTAAACGGAAGGGATTTCATTGATGCAAATTTTATTAAGTGAGGACGTAATTGACACATTTTTTAAAGGATGGATTAATGTGACATTTTCGAGTGAAACTGGGGAAAAAATTGGGTATTAAGCCTCTTTTAATCGATTGTAATCCACATCGCAACTGTTACTTTGAGTATTTGTAATATTTCATGATATTGGTATTTTTTTGAGATATTAATTTGTTATATTCATTAATCATTCTGATAAAAAAAGTCATCAATCATATCGTTATGAGTAATATTTACTCATTCAACTAACCTTAGTTCTTTCAATATTTTTTTCTTCTATAAAGTAAATTTCTCAGATTTATGCATGTCAGGAGCCAGAGGTTATCAACCGTAAATAATTATGATTTACTGTAGGGGTAGGTAGAACGTAATGGATAGAAGTGTGAATTTGATTCACTTCTAAAGAAATTTTTTATTAGTCAATCAAATGAATGTATTGAAAAATTCTTTAAATCATCGGTTAGGATCAATGCTAATGTAAGTTTGCCTGGATTACAAAATTTTAATTAAATTTTAAATATTTGAAATTATAAATTAATTTTTAAATATTATACATTAACTATAAATTCATTTTTATTTAATTTTAAATATTTACAAGAATGTTATAGTTTAACTTAACTTAGTTTGATTAGATCAATTTAACTTAATTTAAATTCAGTCTACTTTTATATTATTTAGTATGGATTTAAATTTGGTTGACATTATTTTAATTTAAAATAATATAATATGATTTGAATTTGACTTAAAATTGATTAGATGTAAATCTAACTTAATTTATTTTTGTCAACTTGATTTCACTCATTTTGATGTCGATTTGACTTAATTCGATCAAAGATAAGTTAACCTCGACTCAAGCAAATGTTAGTTTGACTCAACTTAATCTAAGGTGAGCTAAATTAATTTTGTTTGATGTTAGTTCAACTATATTTGGCCTAATAATGACTTGACTCAACTTAGTCTAATATGGACAAAACTTTATTAAATTTGTTATGAGCCTGACTTGACTAGGCTTGAAGTGACCTTTATTAGACTCAATTCAATGTAGGTTTGACTTGACTTTGCTTGAGATGAGTCTAACTCTACTTAGCCAAAGGTGGTTCTATTCTGACTTTACCCAAGGTATGCCTTACTTAACTCATCTTATATGAGTCTTACTTCTTTTAGCCAAAGGAAGATCTAACCCAACTCAACCTAAGATGAACCTAACTTGACTTGACTCAACAAAAGTCAATGCAAGCTTAACTTGACTCGATCCAACGTGAACCTAACTTTATTTTTCCTAATGATCTAACTTGACTTGGCTTGACATGGGTCCAACTTAACTTGATTCGACTTGATTGGACTTGAATGTGTTTACCTATCTCGGTTTGAGATGTATTTGACTCGCTATGGGTTGTTGAGGTGCACCTAACTTAACTCAATTTGACACAAATCAAACTCAAATCTATCTAATGTGGGTTTAGCTGAACTAAACACGATTAAATCCTAATAACCTTGGCTTGACTTGGACTTAACCTAGCTAGTCTACTTAACTTGGACTGACTTAACTTTATTTATCATGATCTGAAATCGATTCTTAAAGACCGGTCTATGAGTTAGTCTGGACCATAAATTTTTTGTTATATTTTAGTTCTTCTATAGATTGTCTTACAGGTTTCTTTTTTTGATCTTATAAACCTTTTGATCTTGAATCATATTGGTTTAGTATCATGATTGAGTCGAATTAACAAGTCTAACTCTAGATATATTTGTTCATTAAAATTATTTCTTTAATTTTAGATTAATAAAATGAATCACAACATGTGTGAGTGAATAATTTTTGTTTTAAATAATTTTTAAGAAAATAATAAAAAATGGAAGAATTTAATATTCTTTAAGATAAATACTTTTTTTTTATGAAAACTTAATTAATTATAAATATGTATAATTAATAGACATTATGTTTTAAAGTTATGTTGATTCATTATCTATATGTTACCATGAAATGGTAAAATAAGTTAAACAAAATCAAATATTGTATTCAATATCTTATGACTCTTGATTTTAGCCATTTACAATATTGTTTTATTTATTGTGTAATATTACATTAATAAGTATCAGTTTATGATAATATTTGTCTTTATTAACATAATTATAGGTTACTATTTATTCTATGTTAATTTTTGTATTTATTTTTTGTATTTATTTTTTGTATGTCACTTTTTATATTTAAACACATACATGATCAATACAAATCAAACGATTCAATACATTTTTCTATCTTAGTATCCGAGATTTTGATCCATAACCACAATAATCATGTCATACGTTGTCAACCACAAAATTGACCTCCTATCTACAATCTCTGTCAAATTGTACAAAGACAATTATCCACTATGAAAATCTCTAGTATTATTAGTTATTAGAGGTTGCAAACTTGATGACTATATATTGGTAAAAATAATAAGTCCTGACCAATTCATGATTGTAGATAACACAAAAACAAAAGTCAATCATAGTTATGAGGATTGATTAATTCTAGGATGGTTGATTAATTTTATGTTAATTGACATTGCAACTCAATTGCTTCATTGTGAAGCATCTAAACAACTTTGGGATGAAACTCAAAGCCTTATTGGTGTGCACACCAGATCCAAAATCGCCTATTTTAAATTTAAATTTCACAACACACGAAAATGAGACATGAAGATAAAACAATATATTTGCAAAACGAAAAACCTTTTTGATAAGTTAAAGCTGACAGGTTCACCAATTTTATTGTATTATAATATCATCATGCTCCTGAATGTCATTAAACCTTACAAAGAGTTCACATTGTCCAATTTCGTCCATAAGTAATTATACTTATAGGAATTTCACCAGCGTGAATTAATTTTCTCTCATGCGGATGATGCATATAACTATGTATTTTAAAAACTCACCAAGACGCTTCAAATACACGCCTAGATGCTTCAAACTCATAATAGAGTTTGTTCCATACCATAAGTCAAACTATTTTCTAGGGCTTCTTCTAACTGTAGAAGAACCTTTAAAAGAGTAAAGAGGGGAGGAATGAAGAAGAATCCCAGATCAAATGTTAGCTATTCATTTATGAGTCTTGATTTTAACTATTCACAATATCAATTTTATTATGCAAGATTACAATAATTATTATAATCATTCATCAATATCAATTTATTATAGTATTTGTTTTATTAATATTATTATAAATTACTATTTATTGTGCGCTACTTTTTTATAAGGCTTAATTACCTACTTAGTCCCCATGTTAGGAGGTAATTTTCTGTTTAGTACCCAGTTTTAAAAATGTAGGCATTTGGTACCTATGTTTTGAAATTTGTATCAATTCAATCCTATCCAGTTAATGACGTTATAATTGATGCGAGAAATTAAGGACGCTAATGATAGCCTGGGTGGAATAGCTATCAAATGTTTGAATGCATCTTCATTAACGTCCTTAATTTCTCGCATCAATTATAACGCCGTTAACTGGATAGGATTGAATTGATATAAATTTCAAAACATAGGTACCAAATGCTTACATTTTTAAAACCGGGTACTAAACAGAAAATTACCTCCTAACATGGGGACTAAGTAGGTAATTAAGCCTTTTTATAATTATATTGTGTATGTTACTTTTGTATTTAAATACATACATTATCAATGTAAATAAAACGATTCAATACCATTTTTTATTTAAATATTATACACAATTTATCCATTTATTTATTAAGGTTAAATCAATAAAAGCTATGTCTTTACAATGTATATAAAAAATGATATAATTTCTATCAAGTTATTAAAATTTATTAGTTGCTATAATTTTGAGATTTTAGATAAATATTTAAGCAGAAACAAATAGAATGATACTAAAGCCTAACTAATTTAATTATTACCTAATTTTAGGTAAATATTTAAGTGACATATAGTTTGAAAGTACTTTTAAGTTGACATAATGCAACTTATATTTTGCGCCCAATATTTTATCAGATTCCATATATAAATTATTAAATTTTTTGTTGGTATAAGTGAGCCACCTAATAATAAAACGTGTTGTTTAGAAGTATTCATATTTGTATTCTGAAGTCTAAACTTCAAATATGTCATTAATTTCAGTGCTAGCAATAACATATCAGAAAACAGTGGTTTATGGCACACAGTATATATAATGAGGAGACTTTAGAATAAATTTTATCCGTGAAAACTTAGTGTGCACACAAAAATAAAATAAAAAGTGAATGGTGACCCTGTTCCTTGATTCACATGATAAGACAATAAATAGCACATACTTTGCTTAAGCACACCGTCTTGTGCAAGCATGCAAGGATGAAACTACTTCTGTCCCTTCACAATCCTACTTTTCTTCTTCCAACACCAACAACAGATTTCCCATTTTCTGCAACTTTTATGACTTTTCTGCACTCAACACATAATATATTTCCATGTCGTTGCCAATACAGAGACACAGCTCAAACATTTCTCGCTTAATTTAAGAATATTTTAGTACAAGAATTAAATAATAAATGAATTTTAAATGAGAATATTTTGCAAAATTCTTTTCCATGACCATTATTAAATATCATCAACATTTTTATTTATTGAAAAAAAAAAGTAGAAAAGCCAACACAATAAATGAGATTTAATATAAGAGTATAAGAACAAGAGACGAAGTATACGCAGCTAATAATTGAAATGATTGATGAAAGGGATTGAAAACTGAGTAGTAACCAGTCAAAAACTATTGTTGTGTTTTCTTTTTTTGTTAATTATTTATTTAAAAGAAAAATAAGAAAAAATAAGAAATGCATAAAAGACGCGGGTGCCAACCCAACCATAATATTTCTTCCTATCTCTGCCATCTTCTTCCTCGGCCTCACTTCTTCCAATCCCAATCCAATCCGATTCCGATTCAACATGTTAGGGTTTTCAATGTTCCAGATTTTCCCTTCCTTTTCTTCAATCACCACTGCACACGCAACGTGATTCCACCGCCTTCGCCACTCTCACCTCTCACACACACACACCAACCAACTGATCGCATTTCTCCCCTACGCCCGATTCCCGCCTGTCCCCTCTTCTTCGGTACTTTACTTCCTTCTCTCCTCTCTTCAATGCTGCTAACGTTATCGTTATTTTTTTTTAAAGCTCTTGACGAGGTTTTACTCTGAAGTTTTATGAAATGTTTTTCTTTTTGTTTTTATTCTTTTCGTCGCTGAGCTTACTTGTAGCTGGTGCTTTCAAATCTCACTCGATCAAGTGGTTACAATTAATATGAACCGTTGGGTGCTGTTTTTTATGTGAAATTAGAACCCTGTCTGAATTTCGTTTTCTTGAACTTCAATTATTAGATGATTTAAGACTTTTCACCTTTTTTTTTTGTTTGACAGTGTCTTCTGTCAGCTCTGCACTGATTTTAGAAGTTACTGACATTCAGAGAATAGTAACTTATTTGATTTTCTTGCGAATGATATTTATAGTGGTAACTGGTTAGGCTTGGTATTAATGAATAAACCGTTTATCAGTGATGCTTAGGTTGAAGAGTGTTTATACCTGGTATGTCAATTTTCTCCTACCCTCTCCGGATGGATGATTTATTTCCTGTAAATATTAATAATTGAACTTCACGCAAGTTGGTTTGGTTGGTAGATCTGCGATAATGTTGTTGGTTGTTATTTACATTGCTGGATAACAACGTTTGGAAATTGGAACAGACCTTTGGGTGTTTCGGGTGAAATTTGGGTATGTACATGGGATATGGAGCATTTCTTGCCTTCTTGATTGATTTAATAGGTTTTGGATGGAGTAAAAGAAGAGTGTTGTGGCAATGTGTTTTATATGCAAACAACTTTCTTGCTTTCCGATTCTGAACGTTTGGATTTTCCGTTGGATTTGCTTACCTTGTTAGAGTTGATTTGGTATAAGATTGCTTTCACTGAGAGATATTAGCACACTTCTATTTAATTGGATGTCGACTATCCTTTTCTGCAAGGAGGATGCCCATCCTCCATTTTCCTCCTATTTCTTCATTCCTAATGTGATTATATTCTAGCTTTCGTCCATATGAAAGTTTTGATCAGTTATCTCTTTGGCACACCATAGACAAATTCTTAATTGGTTAAGTTTCTTTCTCTTGATTTGTGTGACTTATGTGATAGTTATCCTTAACTCTCTAGTCATTTTCACAGGCAAAACAAATTAGGACTCACCATTGGCTTTTAAATTTTGCAACATCTTGTGTTCAAACTTGTTTTTGTTCATAAAACAGGGTACAAGAGTAAAGGCAGAAAGCTCATAAGATCTTCAAAAGATTTCCCATTCAAGGGGTAGTGTTGCAATGTTGGCTTCTAATGAAATGATGAAATTCAAATCTTACCAGAATCGGGCTAATTTATTTGTGAAGGAATATTTGTTAGCAGACCCTCTGATTCCATACACTTCTATTATCGGTGGCGTTTTTGCTTGCAAGATGGTATGGTGTAATAAATTATATTCTCATTCTATTTTCTAAAGTATTTCACTTGACTTGAGCTTTTATGGTTACTTTTATATATCTTTATTTTTCATTTATCTTTAAATATTTCCCTGTTTTTCCAGGTCTATGATCTGACTCAGCTGTTTAGCACTGTTCACTTTAAGAGCTATTCCAGTCTCACTAGAATCCAACGCGTTGAGTGGAATAATCGGTGAGTGGATATTTCCATTTCATGGAACGATCGTATTTAGTTTATGACGAAGATATATTTATGATTTTTTTCCTATTATTTGTGCAGTTCTATGTCAACAATTCATGCTATTTTCGTAACAACTATGTCATTATACTTCGTGTTTTGCTCCAATCTATTTTCTGACGACGAGTTTTCTGAACTTGTTACATTACGAAGCTCTTCATTGTCTACATTTGCTCTGGGGGTAAGAATGATGTGGACCCTTGCCAATTTTGTTTGCCTTTACTTTTCCTCTTTGTAATTTATATCTGCCCGTCACCATTATCTATGATAAACAATCACTTATAATTGTTTTACTTCACTGTTGAGGGCATATCAATTGGATAAAGGAATGGATCATGGAGTTGAATTGTACGCTAACTACGGTTATATATTATGTCATCTTGTTTAGTGGCCTGATACCATTTTCTGATATTAACACGAGTGGCGTGATGTAGAGGAGTTCCCAAAGAAGTATGAGATAATATACTTTAGATGAGTCTGAATCACTAAATATACTGTAAGTTAAGTCTGAATCACTAGACATACTGGTCTTAAATTTGGAGGACACCCATGTGTTCTTACGAAGTCAAGACAGACAAGAGGAATATACTGCCAGGGTAAAGAAAAATAATATTTTAAGTAAATTGTTGATGAGTAAGTATATGTGCCTTCTGCTTCTGCTGCATGAAACATGCTGCTTGATTTTCATAATTAATTTTTCTGCTGAAGAAAGAAAAGAAAGATCATCCCATATGTTTTTATTATGCATATCTGCCAATTCCATTTTAGTCAGTAATGTTTTCTATATGTTGCTAGTAACAATTTACGTCAAATCTGGACTTTTTATTGCATTGATTTTCCTGATACATCCAATGGTAACACAGAAAATTATGTTTATAGATCATATTATGATCTGCAAGACATTTTTATTTATATCTGGTTATGAAATTTGCGTGTTTGTTTCAATTTTATTGTAACAGGTATCTGTTGGTTACTTCATCGCTGACCTTGGGATGATATTTTGGTTTTTTCCTTCTCTTGGTGGATATGAGTATGTAAGGATCATATCCTTTGATTTGCATGAGTTAAACCAACTTATTCATCTGAACTCTATTCAATTTTAAGATATTCCACTTCATAGGAACCCAGCTGAAGATGATTATGGCAGGAGTTTGGTTTCCTTCCTTTTTCACCTTCTTTGGTTGTGGGTCTGGATTAACATTACTTTATGCTGACATTGATTCAGGTGATTCATCATTTGCTTTCTTTAGTAGCAGTAGCCTATTCAATGTTGAGTGGAGAGGGTCAGCTATACACATACATGGTCCTGATCTCTGAGACAACAACTCCTGGGATAAATTTGAGATGGTAATCTACCACTTAAATGTTGCAGTATATGTCATGTGATTGATTTATTTATGCATATATTGTGTTTGTGAAGGTATCTTGATGCAGCTGGAATGAAGAAGTCGAAAGCTTATATCATCAACGGAGTTGTAATATTCATTGCTTGGATGGTGGGTCAAGTCATCACAGCTTGAAATATATTTACGTCACTCTTTTTTTTTGTATTTGTGGAATCATTCTGAATTGCCTGTCAGGTTGAGTACATATAATCTCATCCTGGCATCTTGGACATACTTGCTGAAATGGTCTTTGTGCAGGTTGCCAGAATACTTTTGTTCGTATACATGTTTTACCATGTCTACTTGCACTTCGATCAGGTAATAACTACTGACGTAATGAATTTCAGAAATTTTCTGGTATTTGTGCTGCTTTGCAACAATCAGATCATAATATTGAATTTTTGGCCTTTTAAGATTAATAATGTTATGTTGCCCTACAAGATCACTTTCTGAACATGTATAACGTGTGTGTTGAATTGGGAGGGTGAGGTGAGTTTGTGGGTGCAAGGATCGGCATTTAGTGTGGGAGTCTCTTTCAGTTTACACTAGCACGTACATACCATTACCTCCATAAGATGGAATTGGTAGAACTTGTTCCAACAAATTTACAATTTGACTCCATGTTTGGCAAGCCAATTTTTGTGGCAGTAGATCCATCATGTGAACAACTTAGTCATGAATGTTCTTCCCATTAGATAGTTGGAAATTCACCCATACGTGATAGGGATTAGAGAGTGCTTTGTTGTGAGATGAGATCATGACTCTTGCATTTACATGCATTGTCAAGATGAATGGGGTAATCTTTTTAGCTTTTGTAATAAATGCTATAGTCTTGCTTGCATGGGAATCATAAACATGTTCCTTCAAATTTCTGGTCCAGCAAAGTTTATCTTATAAATCTTAGGATCTCACGTCATACAATTATTCAAAACAGGTTGAGCAGATGCAGTCGTTTGGACAAGTGTTAGTTATTGTTGTGCCGCTGGTGCTATCAATTATGAACTTGGTTTGGTTTTCAAAAATTATTAAAGGATTGAGAAAGACTTTGGCAAAGAGACAGTGAATGTTTGTACTTAGTGATATTTTAGGAAAATGAATACATGTCAATGATGTGTAGTGAAAGATGTAAGAGAACAGAAACAGTTGAAAGTGTTTGGGTCCCCTGTGATCCGAACTTGTATAAATATAATCATTCTGCCTTTTTTTCCCAATTAATGTACATTTATTGGTTTAATTTTAATTATATTGTTAAATGCGATGTATTTTATTTCAATTAATTTGGCAGGCGTGTTTCTAACCTGTCATTTCGGTCCATCTTCTCATATGAGTTTTATTAATTTTTTCTTGTTACGTAAACAGTAGGAGTACTTGTATGACATTTTTATAAATAATTTTTAAAGAAGAAAATAAAATAATAAAATAATCTTTTAACGAGTTAAAGTTAATTTATAAAAATCTTATTGTGTGAACTATTTTTTTTATGGTATTTCATGTTAATTTTTTCAAAATCATAATATTTGGATTTATAAGTAGTAATAAGAAGTGCGGTTGGTTTTATTGTCTTTTTGATAAAATGAAGGTTTAATGTCTCGACAAGTCCCTATTTTCGTCCGGAATCTCAAATAGGACCCTTTCTTTTTTGGCGTTTCAATTGGGTCCTTAATTTTGTAAAATTGAATTAAATAGGACCTTTCCGTTAAATTCACGAAACGGCGTTAAGTGTTGTATCATCTGGTATGCTGACTGTGTTATTTTAACACACGTGTCATTAGCAACGTGGTGCAACTGTGGTACCATCAAAACCATATCAGGATGTTGTTCTATCTTCTGATGAACAGTTTGCGCTTTCCGGCTCCTGGGACGGAGAGCTCCGCCTCTGGGACCTTGCAGCCGGCACCTCCACGCGTCGTTTTGTTGGACACACCAAGGACGTCCTCTCTGTGGCGTTCTCCATTGACAACCGTCAGATCGAGTCGGCCTCGCGTGACCGCACAATCAAATTGTGGAATACCCTTGGTGAATGCAAGTACACCATTCAAGATAGTGATGCTCATTCTGATTGGGTTAGTTGTGTGCGTTTCAGCCCTAGCACTCTTCAGCCGACTATTGTGTCTGCATCTTGGGACCGCACTGTTAAGGTGTGGAACCTCACGAACTGCAAGTTGAGAAATACCCTTGCTGGACACAGTGGGTATGTGAACACTGTTACTGTTTCTCCCGATGGTTCTCTGTGTGCCAGTGGTGGAAAAGATGGAGTTATTTTGCTGTGGGATTTGGCTGAGGGTAAGCGTCTCTACTCTCTCGATGCTGTGGGATTTCGCTGTCGTTTGTGCTGGGGCTGCTCCGGGGAGCGGCGGGAGGCGGAGAAAGGGGGGTGGGATGGTATTGGGGGAAGAATTTGAAAGGTTGAGAGGGTTCGATTTTAGGGACAAGGATTTTTGGAGGCTATGCGGTTTGCGAAATTAGGGTTGGGTCGTCAGTCCGCGAAAAAGGAAGGGTTGAGAGGGGAGTGGCTGTAGACTGGTGCCGGAAAACATGGGGTCCAAGGAGGAGACGTCGCCGAAATTGCAGAGAGAACGGGGTTCTGTAATTGAATTGCCAACTTTGCCCTAATTGAATTTCCCCTATTTTAATTTAATTTTTAATTCAAAATTTAAAATAATAGAATTTATCCACGTAATGACACGTGTGTTAAAATAACACAGTCAGCATACCAGATGATACAACATTTAACGCCGTTTCGTGAATTTAACGGAAAGGTCCTATTTAATTCAATTTTACAAAATTAAGGACCCAATTGAAACGCCAAAAAAGAAAGAGGCCTATTTGAGATTCCGGACGAAAATAGGGACCTGTCGAGACATTAAACCTAAAATGAACTTTACACTTGATTACAGGAATTTTTTGGTAAATTTCTGATTTAATGAAAATGTTTCCTCATAAATGAATTTTTATTTTATGGAATGGATTTCAAAATCTTATGTACTTATTTAAACAATTATTTCCAAACATGAATTGCATAGTTTTACTTTTCTGTTACCTATTAAACACATACTCTTTGAAAAAAAAAAGGTATTTACAAGGAATAAAGGTAATTGAGACTTTATGAAATTATCATTCATTTAAAATGTGTGACAACTCCTAGAAAAGAATTACGAATAAGAAATGAGTGAAAAGTGATAAATTATATGATCATGGTGTTAAAGAAGAAAATGCATAATGCAAGTGAATGAATTTCAATAAACCCTAGGGCTTGATGCAAATGAAGAATAAAGGGCTTGATGCAAATGAAGAATAAAGTTGCCCCAGCTCTGCCCGATGAATCATACTGTTAGATTTTTTTTCGCCAATTAATAATCATGGTTTAGATTCTGGTAACATAATGACTATAATTATTATACAGAAGAAGAAAGATAACCTTTTTATTAAGGCTAACAAGACTAGCTAACTTGTAATAAAGAATATAATAATCAACTAAGTTATCAACCTAAATTATTAACAGTAATTAGTGTGTTCGCACCTGTATAATGAAGTAAATAAAATTGGAATTGACATATTCATATTGCTAGGTCTAAGTTAATATAAGTATTTCCAAAGGAAGGTGTATAACTAGAATCGATAGAATGATTAGGTGGTGCAGTTGATGAGGAAAAATGCATCATGTTTTTGCTATTCTCACTTTTCATCATAGAAATTAGTGGTGTGCTGAAGGAAAATAATAGATTAGGAACATTTTCTTCTTCATTTGACACATCATCTCTAACCAACCATGAACTTGACTCAACTTCCTGCAATATTTTTACCAATATATAAAATATGTCAATAATATTCATTTTATCAACATCTCCTTTTCTTTAGGCTATGTTAGAATTGAATTTTAAGTCTAAATCAATCTCTACAAAACCAACTCGTAGGGTAAAGTTTGCACCACTTATAAACTATGAATTGACCTTATATCTAGTCGATGTAGGACTTTCAACAAAGTCCACTTCTAACATGGTATCAGAGTCATGATTAGAGTCTATCATAGCGATATTTATTGTCTGTTGGGCATATTGTTCTACCCGCTATCGGACCGCTATTGGACCAACCATTAAAAATGTCTAATCCCACGCTCGAGATGTATATACTTCAGCGTGAAGGGGTGTGTTGGAAGTTCCACATCGACTAGAGATAAGGTCAATTCATAGTTTATTAGTGGGTGCAAACATCACTCTACAAGCCGGTTTTGTGGGGTTGAATTAAGCTTAAAGTCCACTACTAACATGATGCATTTTCAAAACATTACATGATGTTTCTTTTCTTCATATAACTAAAAGTCGCAAAATATTAGGGAGATGGAAAGTGATATAATACCTGGTTTAGATCATAATCAGTTTCTTCGTTGCTTTGTGAAAGTCCTTTTTTGTTGTCTAAGAGCTGAAGTTCCACCTTCTTCATTATTCTGTGCTTTCATATTTTTGTAAAAAGATATGAAAATGGTATTAAATTCATAATATGATAAAATCAACTTTTTCATAAAACTCATTTTTAAAAGACCAATAAATTATATATATATATATATATATATATATATATATATATATATATATATATATATATATATATATATATATATATATATGATCGAATAATATTCAAATGACATGTATTTACTTTTTTCAATTGACGATAAAGAATTAATAACATTTTAATTTTCATACATGTTTATGAATTTTTAATTCATTTGCTAGTTTTTTAATATATGTAGGTGGATTTTTTAGTCATGTATATGTTTATGGTTAAGACACTACAATCTCTTGTTTCTCAATGTTAAGAGGATTGAGAAATTATTAAGTAATTCAATTATGGTTTCATTCATATTCACTGTTTTTTTAATTTTATTTTAGGGATCAAATTCAATAATACTCAATTACGTAATATGTAAAGATATAATTGAATGATAGTATTTTGGATAGTTCGATAATTTCTCTAAAAAGAAAATTTAAATCACTAGATGTTTACTGATGATATTAGATATATATACTTTAATGATTTAGATATATAAATTATGTCTAAAAGGTAGTTGAAAAGAAGAAATTAAAGTTGTCCCAATCTTGAAAAGAAAAATTCAACATACTCATAAGCAAAAATGTTTTGAAAATACCTTTGGGTTGGACAAATGGAGCATACTTTGAAATCCTTTACATTTCCTTCCATCAACTCATCTGCACATTTCTTGGCATAGCCTTTCATGTTTCTGTACATCTAATTAACAAAACCCATTTCTCTTCAATGTAAGCATACCACACTATTCAAATTAATATGTTCTTAATTCATACTTAACAAAATAATCAAGTTTACGTACTCATTTTATCAAGAAAATAAAATATTTTTAAATATCAATTTTAAAATATGCTAAATTTTAGATATTTAATATGGTATCATATATATTAATATTAAACTATTATGTAAGAAAAACTTATGGGAGACTAGGTCAGCGTAGTATGTGTTCAACATTAATTAGAGATAAAATTAATTTAAAATATATAACTGGATACAAATATCATTTTATAAATTAATTTTTGTGAAATTAAATTAAATTTAAAAGTTATTTCTCTGAAATATAATACCATAACTAAGAAAATATCTAAATTAAGGAAAAACAAGTGAATATAATAATATTTTAATCGATGTAGTGTTATCCGTGGTGTAGTTACATTTTTTTCATATAGATTGATTCGTCTTTTTTGTAATATAAATTTTTATTTATCTTTGTGTAACAATATGTTATGCTCAATTTATGATAAAATGTTATTAAAGTGATATACTATTACAATCCTTAATTACCACATATAAGGGTTGAAGCAGTACTTATTTATAAATATGTAGTTGTTTTTTAGTTACAAGACTAGCAAAATTTATTACATTGTTTAGAAATTTGTCCTTTCTTTAAATCTTTCATCATTTTCACATAATAACATAGTTTAAAAATTGCACTAATAGATTGTGGTGGTTTACATAAAGGGAAATTTCTGAAAAACTCAAGTATATTTATGCCTGCACTGTGCAGTGCCTTATGAAGTTTTCCAAGAAATATAGTCATTATTTGAAAGAAGGCACTGTATGCTTTCTGATTTTGTTTTTCAGCAATAATTGAACTAACTTTCAAACTATTTGGTCTAACTCATTTATTGAGCCATTTAATGTAAAAGGAAAAGAGGTGACAGAGATGTGATGACCTAATTAATTGAGGACTAGAAAAAGCCCTAGAACAATATATCATATCAGGAATTAATGTTTTTCATAGATATCTCTTCACGTTCCATAAACTATATTTTTTCCCAAAGTGAATAAATAAATTTGTGCTGAATTTACCTAATATATAAAAATATTTATTTATTTTTTTAAAATGAATTTTAAATTTAATCTATATGAAATTTTTAACCTATGTCAGAGATAGATTTATCATGTGAAACTAAACACGATAACTATGTAATAACGGTTAATATGATAAACTCAGAAAAACAAATCTCAGTCATAAATGTCTGTTCATGACTCTTATACCATGAAGGTAATACTAAACCTAACTTAACCGTTTATATATATATATATATAGACAGAAATACCTGAAGATGGCTTTTGATGTGAGCGATCTTGAGCCCTCTCACATGCATCTGCTGCAGAATTCTCTTCGGAGTTGCCTCTGCAAAACCATGTTGCTTCTATGATTTTTATTTGCAGTTTATAATCAATCACATCTCAATTTTCAAACAGTTTCTTCCCACCTTAATTCGGTTTCATGTTTCACAGTGACATAGAGAAGAAAGAGATCAAACGAACTTCATCTATATACATAAAATTTTCTGCTATATATATATATATGTGTGTGTGTGTGTGTGTGTTATGATAAATAACATATATATGAGACAAGAATCAGAAGAAAAACAAGGCAAAAATGAAACTCAGACATGCAGAAGAGTGAGTCAACAAAGCAGAAAAGTTAAAGAGTGAAGGAAAGTTCAAAGGTTTGATGAAAAGCTTGATGAGGCATTAATTAAACTGGCCTTCTGAGATCAAACGGTGACTTTTCTACCCTAATCTGATGCTTTCATCAACAGGTTTTGGAAGCCCTAAACATATACATAAACCCTAGATAGAACAGAATATACTATTATGATATGAAGGAAATTGAAGTTTACTGTGTTTTCCACCAAGGCTTTCAATAGCTTGAACAAAGTGGTGATGGAGTTGAGGTGTCCAACGAAGGCGTGGAAGTTCAGATTTGTTGTACTGCCTGACACTTCTCTCACGATTTTTCATTTTTTCTGTGTTTCACCCTTTTGAATATATCAGATTATTCTTTATGGCAAAGCTAAATAACAAGAGTCTGCAACACTTGGATATGAATGCTGCAGCAAGAAACCTCCAAAAGTCTATGCCCAATGACTTTTCATAAAATCAATTAAATGAATTCTTAAAACCTATAATATTTCACTCAAATTCTTTTTGTCTATTTTTCAAATAAAATTGTCGTTTTTCTATCACTCCATTCATTTCCATTTGACAAAACCAGAGAATGAAACGTGTTTTAAGAAGATGATATTTGTTAGATTCCACCATCGTTTCACATTCCTATTTAACACACTGCTATATATTCCTACAAGCATTCATTGAAGAATTAACAAGTGGGGTTTTTTTTTTTATAGAAAATGTTAATTTAAATATAATGTACTAACTTCTCAAGTAATAACAAAATTATTGACTTTATTTATAATAATTACTTTAAAATTATATCTAAAATAGTTTTTATTGGATATAAACTAAAAATGTATTAACTATCCTCGCAGTCAACTTTAATGTATCTCTATCGTAAATTTTAATTAAATTCATTTGTTCCTTATTTTTAGTGTCACCAAAATATACGTATAAATGAAATGCATTTATGTCCGAAAATGGAATCATTTACCGACACCACTTGTCCCTTTCGCTTTCTTTTTTATTGGAGTTTTCAAACCATGACTTGAAAAAAATTCCAATTATGCAAAAGAATAAAATTATAAGCATATGAATATCTTATGATCTATATATAATATTAGTTAAGACATTTTGCAATCAATTATAAAGCAAAATAAATAATTTTTTCATTAATTAAGTATATAATAGTTAAGTTGATATAATATTCTTGTTTTCATATAATGAAGAAATAATTTTTAATTTTTCCTCATTATATATATAGAGAATGATGCTTAGGTAACATTAAATAAAAATTAGGAAATTAAATTTATTTTTATTTATGTCCACCATATATTTTTTTTCTACATACTTAAGTCCAATAATATTTACTGTTTGTATTATTATTTTTTTTTTATTTTAAACATTTATTCTTTATGTTTATTTTTTTATTTTAAACATTTTTTTATATTTCTCTTATTTTCAAATGTTTTTAGTTTATATTTTCAAATTTATTTAAATTAGGAAATATCTCTAAGATGGTTGAATTAGTTGTTAATTAATTCTAATGGACTTTGCTTAACTCAATTAATTCTTAATTTTAAATGTGGGTTGCTAATATTTTTTTATTTCCATCTAAATTGCTGTTTTTGGATAGGAATTAAAGGCTATATATACAGAAAAAAAAAACAAAACAAAACGTAGATGCTATATCATGCTCTCTTTTTCTGTATTTGTATCGCTTACTGAAAGAATGAAGATACTGTATTATTAAGTATCTCGAGTATGAAAATATAAATTTTAAAAATATTTGACTAACAATAAAAAAAATTAAATTAAAATGTAAACATATTGTTTTAAAGTTTGGAATATAAAATATAGTTTAATTAAAAAAGTTTTATTTTACTAATTATTTCAGTATCTGAAAATTGACAATATGTGATATATATCGAGTTACATTAATTATATTAAGTTTTTTTTGTCTTACTTTTTATGTTTGTTGAATCCACTTTTCTAACAAACAGACTTCAATTAAAAAAGTTACATCATTTTATTCCCCAAAAGGAAACGTGTGATGTTCGTTTAGGATATTTACAATGTTTTTCCTATATATTGTCTCCATCAAAAATGAATAATTAAAAGGGACTATATATACAAAAATCAGAAAATCTCATTTTCCATTCATTTTTGTTTCAACTTTCAACACACATGCCAAACAAAAATATAAGAAAAACAGCTAATAATTCAATATATTATAGTGTTGAAGAAATGAAGATCATCACAAACTTTTCACGTCAATTGGTCGTGCATGTGTTCAAACAAATAAAGCATAGAGCTGTTTCTGACTGCTTACGTTGTTCCAATCTTTCCTTCCAAAACAAATAAATAAATATTAAAAAATAAATTTTAAATCTAATTTAATTCTGTAAAATTAATTCGTAAGATAAAGTTTCTATTCATTTATATATTATAAAATTATTTTATTTTTAATCATGAAATTTCTAACTATAACAAATTATTGTTCTTTTACTAACATCAAATATCTTAAAATAACACAGTAAGATAAATTATATATTCCAAATATTATTTGTTATAAATCTGTAATTTTTATCACAATTTTATTATTAAATAATATAAAAAACATAAGAAAAGAAAAAAGATATTTAAACTACCATTAATATCAAACATGTTGAATATAATGGAATAATATTCAATATATAATAATCTAGAATGTAAATAGTCTTTTTAAATCGTTATTTTTTTTTTGAAGAGAAAGTATAAATAAATTATAGTTGTTAATAGAGGAAGAAAAAGATGTGTTGAGTTGTCCATGAGCCAATGAGTTTGATGTCAATTATTGACGGTGCCTACTTTTGGACCCATCTATTGCCTTTCATATGCCGTGTTTAACACTACTATTCCCTCTAAATTCAAACATCATGGAAAGAGAATCTATAAACTTTTAAATTCCCAATTTTCTTTTAAAAAGGTTATGTTAATAAGACAATTCCATATGGAATATAGGTTCCACTTAATCTTAGTCAGCAATGTTTTAAATTTCATACTTATTAATCATACGATCATATTAGAGTATATAAAAAACTATAAATGTTATTTTATTGGTTAGTTTTACATACTCAGGTTAAAATGGGTTGAAACTCATCGGCTAATTTGGTCTATTACATATTTAAGTTGGGTTTAGTTCAAAAAGATTTTAAATTTTGAAATAGTCTAATTTTGAATCCGACTCATCCGAATTGAACTTGACTCACTCAGGTTGTTCCCGTGGTAACGATTCACTAGTCCACTTAATTTTTTTAATAAATACTTTTGGTTGGATTAATCATTTTACAAAATATTAAAAAGAAGACCCGCATTCAATTATTTTTGTATGGAATAATTAGACAACATGAAAAAATTATAAATCTATAACTCAATTTATATGCAAAAATAAATTTGAATAGCTATGAAACTACTAAATTTTTGTTGAGAAAATTGTGATATCTTTTTTGTTAATGAAATCTTATGTTTCATTTGATCATAAATATAATTTAAAACCCTTCTCGTTTATTTAGATTTGAATTAGAAAATTTTTGTTATTTTTTTAATTGAAAAAAACTTATAATCAAGTGAGTCGATCTATTTAACCGTTCAACCCGTGGTGGGTTGGACCAAGTTTAAATTTTTTTCGACTGAATGGAGTCGGGTTGAGCTAAATGACTTGTTTTGACAGTACTAGTTTTACATAATAAAATAAAATAAAAAAATATTTTTGTTTATTATGATAATAATAATGCTTGTTAATTTTATCGTATTACTTTTATCAAGCTGTTTCCAAATTATATATAAATATTTAATTTGATATTTGAAATGTTTGACAATAACAGAATCTTATGATTTTATTAACAATAACTCTTTTTCTGTATTTAATTTTAAGTAGCGTGTATCTTTATCTTAGATAATGCACAAAATAATTTATTACTCTAATTATTACATAACTAATATTTAGTTTCGTGTATGATAAACTAATAAGTTTTTTATCAGTATTTGATATCGGATTTTTTTTATAAGAAATATGACTCTATTCAATATAAATATATTGTAATTTCTATATTAACTAGAAATATAATAAAGTTATATCATATACCCTTTGATTAGTCTATACCTTATAATATAGTACCCTTTGATCAATGAAAAGGTAATCCCAGTTGAAAGATTCCATGCACACGTAAATCGAGAAAATGCATGCCAGAAAGAGTAAGCTTTAATTTCTTCATTCCCATCACATGATCAAGTTGAATGTAATGTTTGGGAATATTGATTTATGGTTTTCTTGATTTCATGCAATTGTATGAATTTTGTTAAACCACTATGTTGATAATTGATGTGTTTTTTTTTTCTCCTTTGCAACTTAGTCAAATGGAATTTCAGTTCTTAAATTTGAAAAATTATTACTGAATTTTGTGTTTCCTATATATGGCTATGTTTCCGCGCATGCATTTATTGGTCCCTACATGAGTTAGAATGACACCATTTTTCAACTTCTACATTATGGATTCCTTTTTTAAGAGAATAAAATAACTAATTTTGATCGTTGAAATCATGTGTGGTTAGGGTTCATTTTCATCAACAAATAAGATTATTTAGGTTATCAATTAATGAAACAATTATACTAAGCAAAAAGTAGAAGATTGGATCCTGTTTTATCTTTTTGAATTCGAGTTTTGTAAAAGAAGAAAATACAATTAAGAAAGAAAATTGTACTAAAGGTCTTTCACTAATAATTAGAAAAATAATGAATATATAAGCCATTTTAGAAAACAAAAATTTCTAAACTATATTTATATTTTTGAAGTTATAATGTAATATATGTTATAAATGCAAATATATAATTTATTTGTGGTTGTTTAATTAATGTTCAATTATATCATTTAGTTATTGTAACATCCCAAAAATATAGTGTAAAGTCATATAATAGGAACATCACATTCATAATACTACAGATCAGTCCTTACAAAAGATAGAACGTACGATTATGGCCGAACGACCTTACAAAATAGCAAGAGATTAAAACTATACAAATATACAATCCTAGACCGAACGATTTACAAAATACTTATACCGAACGGTCCTCTAAGATAATAAAACAGCAGATGACCGAACGGTTCTACTGTTCGACCTTAACATCTACCTCTACCAAATTTTCTTCTTTCAGCGCCTCTTCCAGCAACGCTTCTCCATCTGCTCACATCCACATGGATGATCATTGCAACAGAAAGACAACCACCGAACGTACAAAATAGACAAGACAAGAAGTAGGGTAAGCTTATGTAATTCAATTCAAGTATCAACATGGATTTCACACAATTCAAATAAACGAGATAGTTCATTCACTTTTACATGCAAAGCCTAATACTAGACTCTAACTATCCGGGCTGTATGAATTTTGTGTAGCTACGACGTTCGTACACCCGGGTGATGTAGTAACTAGGATACCCTCAACAGCTGTCACCCGAGGTTAGACTTATCTGTCCAAATTAACCATAAGGACTAGAACCTCTTGTCATTCCCACACATGACTTACCCTTCTCTACGTGAGAACGAGTAATCACGGAATCTCAGGATGAACCGCCAGCTTAGCGTGCCCACATTCATACTTTACCAATTCCAATATCCATTCATGAGATATTCCTCCCTGGAATACTCTTTCATATTCATACTAATTTCATCTACATCATATTCCATTATCTTTCATTTTCAAAACCTCAAATTGAACCAATTTGAATACAGATCCCGTAGGATACCAAATACCGACCGTTAATCTTCAACCCCGAACGAGACCGAACACTTGGTGTGAGACCGAGGGGTCTCCAGTTCCAAAACAAATCAAAACCGAGAGAGTTACTATCGGAGTTGAGAAAGAGACCGATTACAATAATATTTCTCAAAAACTAATAGAATCGAACGCTATTTACAAGGTGAGCCAATTTAATGAACTGACTCATGAGAGTTTAGACCGAACGCCAATAAGCCTAGGCCGAGTACTAAGACTCTAAGTCGAACACCATAGAAACTGATACTGTAGGACATCGAATAATAACAAGTGACAGAATTATATGAAGAAACCGAATGTTATAAATACTTAGCTTATTTATGAGTTTAACATCAAGGAGAACGAGTGTCAATCGAAGACCGAGCACTGTAGAGACCGAACACTATTGGTTTTGGCCGAATGCTCTTATTTAAAAATTAAATTACAGAATCAAGGTCGAGCGCTTGGTTTAAGACCGAGCACCACTTAGTACGAGCACTTGGTGTAAGACCGAACACTACTTAGTACGAGCACTTGGTGTAAGACTGAGCACTACTAAACATATAGAATAAAGGATTGATAAATATAAGATACCATTTAACTAGTGTTCAAGAATGAACGAAATATACAAATACATATAGATATACTGAGTTTATAACCAAAATGAAAACGCTCGGTCCTCAACTGGAATTCTCTCCAAATGACAGAATCCAGTTCCAACCGAGTCCACAAGAAAACCGAACGGTCAAAGACCATTCAGTGACGAACATAAATTTTCATATGGAATTTCATACTTATAATTCTTTATATCACTTCATTTCTCAACATCTATCTCCATAAATTCATACATCCATATCATAGTAAACCTTCATACTTCATACAGTCAAAACATAGCAACAATCATATTCACTCAGCAATTCAACGAACATGCATCCATTCAAAACGAACATAAAAACGAACATAAAAATCAAATTATATAAGCTTCCCTTACCTCTAAGCGTAACCGAACGTTCACAAGTGCAGCATATGGTTCGCCTCTACTAGAGACCTTAGCGTTTTACAGTCACGCCTTAAGAAACTAATCAAACACAAGATCAGAAATACTCAGAATGAGAGGATCAACTCATGCAACCAAAAATCTGGGTTTGAATGCGACAGAAAACACACGGCTGAGGGAGAGATGAACTTACCAGCTCGAAATAAAAAACTGATCGGTTCAAACGAACGCCCTCGACGCCGGGAGTACTCAGGTGTGGTTTGTTTGATGATCGGAGGAAGAAAATAGTAAGATTTTGTAGAGGGAGGATGAAGAAATCTTAGAGAGAAGGAGGAGAAAATGAAAGTTTAGAACTTTGGGGAAGAAGGGTGCATGCAGAAGTGGCGTGAACTTTTGAAAACCTAGAATTTTACTCATACCGTCATTAGCGAACGGCCAACCTCCTGCTGCCACCTATTTTCCACTCTCTGATTTTCAGCTCTCTTCCTTGACACATGTAATCCACTGTGCAGGGGTTTTTTAATGGTTTTAAATGGGTTCTGATAGTTATTAATACTAAAAGAAAATTTTAAATTACTTATGAATTTTTATTTGATAGTAATAAGAAAAATCGAATAATAATTCAAGTTTATCGATAACCAAAATTTTATTAGTAAAGTAATAATTTATAAAAATTTTCATCAATAAATTTGTTGATAATTATTGACAACTGCAAATTCATTAATAAAATACGTAAATAAATATTACGAGTAAATCTTATTCTTATTTTTTTTCTCTTTCTCGTTAAAATAATGATAACTTGTTGTCATTGTGTTATCATTATCTCTATGTTTGACTCTTTTTTATTCTCTTTCTCTTCATCTTTCTTCTCTTTCACTTTTTCCTCCAACTCCGATCATAACTATTGTTATCGTTGTGCCTTTGTCGTCGTTATTGCGATCATTCTCTTCCTCTTCTCTTCTTATGTTCCTCTCTTTTTCATATCTTTTTCTTTTCACTCTTCTTTAATAATTTATTTTTATCAAACTCGACAAGGAGTTAATGGTTTATTTTATTTATAGAACAATCTATTAATAATAGGAATTATAAATTATTGATGAAATTGATTGTTGGATATATTGTTGACGAAAATATTTGACAAAAATATTATTTTATTTTATTATTTTTGTTATTTCAGAAATGTGAGATATTTGAAACATGGTACTAGAAAAACAAAAGTGATAATTAGTTATATATTCTTGTTTGTATATATTATTTAAAAAGACACTTCTACTCTTACATGTGCATATTTCATCACAAATATATAATTTGAACTCAAGTAAAATAATCACAATAGAGTATTCACACAAAACTAAGAATAAATGAAGGATAAATGAATTATGTGCGATTGCGTCAAAATCATTGGATATCTTGGTGGGACAATTGCTCATGAAATGAATATGGAACCAATGACAGAAACCAAAAACATGAGACCTCAACAAGACATTGGTGAACCTGAAAAGTGTGAACTTGCACCAGAAAAAGTCGAGTCCATCCACTCATGATCAATTTATTGCAACATTAAGTATAGATAATAATCATAATCTTGAAAATAATGGTATTTTGACTATTACCAGTCTATCTACCTTTTAACAAAACATAATATTAAAATGACATATATTTACATTCATTTAATACGAGTTATAAAGATAAAATAGTTATAAAAAAATAAAATTTTGTATTTAAAAAAGAATAAGAAAAATAGTATTGAATGATTATAAAAATTTGTGTATATCAAAATATTATTTCTATTAAACATTGGCCTGCAAGTGGTTGTACAAAGTCAAGTTTGTGAGTTTGATGGTAGCATTGAGAGAAAGTAATAAGATTGATCCTTTTAAGAACCACCATCGCTTTCAATCCAACAAGCAAGCTAGGTCAAATTTTTATTCTAGCTTCTTAATAATTGCACTCTTCATGCTTATCTTAAACTATTTTATTAAATTTTACAATCAATATTTCCTATTTGATAAGGTTATCTTTTGTGAAAATAGTTTGTGGCAAACAAAACTTAAGACATAACCAAGTTACAAGTAATATATGTTATCAATTAGTGCATAGGATTACAGGGTAGGATGTGGTTGCTCCTCAATTTTTTGCAATTACTTATTTATATAATAATGATATAACAATGATAATTAAATTAGAAAGCTTTTTAATTTATTTTTATAGCATGAGTTATTTAATTTTAATAAATATTATATTAATTAAAATGAAAAATAAATAAAAGATGTTAAATGTATATAAAAAGAAAATTGAGATATTTTTTTCTTATATTCTTTTCTCACGTGTGTCAAGTTCATTCTTTTTTCAATGGTAAAATATAAATTCATTATTTTTTCTTTCATTTAGCATGTGTTTCATTTACTTCGGAAGAAAACAAGAAGTATTATTATTTTTACTTCATATTGAAATATTACTTTCATAAATAAACTTTTACTCTTTTTCAAGTAAAAAAATATTATATATATATATAGGAAAAATGTCTTATATATTTTAAGTTCTTGCAATAACTAATTTATTTTTTCTCTTTTTTACAACATTTTTGTATAAAAGTTCCGTTTATAAAGTAAAATAAAATATTAATTGTTATATTTTCTTTAATCATTTTTTTATTATGAGTTATTTATTACAAGTTTTCATTTTGATAATTATGTTTTTTAAAATTTTAGTTTTAATTTAACTATTGATATATATATATATATATATATATATATATATATATATATATATATATGATGTTTTTATAGTTATAATCTCATGATACTCAATTTTGTTCAGTTAAAGTGATGGACAACTAACCCACATTTGGTCTGAGATTGTTTGGTTGTAATTAGTTGACTTGGTTAAGCATTTCTCACACCTACTCAAATTATAAACTTCAATACTCTTCAACAAATTTCTAATCATTAGGTTATGAATTACCTCTAATAAGATTGGTTTGCTTCAAATTATCATATTGTAAAAATCTATTATATTTTTAAACTTTATTTTAAGGGTTAAAATGTGACATCATATTAAACTTTGATTTTATTAAGCTTCCCATTAGTAAAAAATATATTAATCTAATCTTCCTTGCTCAATAATATTAATTATTTTTTTTTATATAATGGAGAATCATATTAACATTTCTTTAAAAAAATTAATAAGAAATTTTATGTAATGGTGAATTATATTAACAAAATTGTCCTGTGGTTTAATTGAAAAAGAAAACTGTGGTTTAATTGAAAAAGAAAATAATTAACCCTTATTTTAATTATTAATATAATATTTAATTTTATATTAATGTTTGATAAAATTATTTTCTATATTTTAATAATTTATTATATTGTACCTAATATTTCTTATAATATATTTTTCTTTTTTAATCTTCATAAAATGACAAAGGAGTTCCAAATTATAAAGAAAATAATACTTCTTGATTATTAATGTTAATAATATGATAATTTGATGTCAAAACAATATTATTAACTTTAACTATAATAAAAAAAATCAAAATATATCTTGAAAGATATGGTGTTATACAGGATTATAAAAATTTAGAATAAATACAAATATTAAGTAAAATTGAAAAAAAAAATATTGGATTGAGTGAAAAATTAATCCAATAAATAAAATGATGATAATTAGTTTAGTTTAAATTTTGAATCGAAATTAACCAGTAGTAAATTAACTAATTCAAAATAATTCCAACAATCAATTGAATTATCAAATTCACTCACATTTCCGTTTCTAAAACACTCTATTAGCAAATAATTTGCATGCCTTGATGCTGACGCACGTGAGTGATTAAAATTTTTTAAACAAGATTTTTTATGTACGAGATTTGTAGTCAAATTGCAATGCATATAAACTGGCAGTGAAATTGAGAGGATGTAACATGATGCAGTTTCTGTGTGTATCACTCTCTTCGTTGTGCAGAAAAGTGGAACAGCAGAGAACTGAAGAGGCTGATTCCTGACTCCCACTGTGGAAAGTATATATTATAATTTTAGATTTTAGTATGAGCAGCAGAGCAGTTTTACCAGAAAAGATGCAGAAAATGCTTTATATATTTGGGCTAGAATTGCCAATTGCAAAGCATACAGCACACAAATTTCATTCCTCATTTGATTTTGTAATAAATAATTTCATTAGCTATTCTAAATTCTACTCATGCTAAAGGTTCGCACTAGGATTTGACTAGTGTTGAGGATGGCTGGTATTTACAAAATTTGACTGGTTATACAACAAAGCGAGGGAACTAGAGAACCACCCAAACTTCAACTGAGTCAGGAACCCATCACAAACACATCCGCCAACCAAGATTTTTCTTATGACACTTCATCGCATTCATCTTCAGGATTTGTCCTCAATATAAGCTAAACATAGTTTCAATTTTCACAGTTAGGATTTCTGTATTCGATATAAGCTTCTGCCAACACTGAACTTTCAATCAACTAGGCTTTAGAAGGCCCAGAGTTTTGGCGACCATCATAATTAATAAGCTCTGCAAGTGATCCTTTTGGTCTCTTACCAAATCGCCTAGATCCTGACCTGCCTAAAGTTGTTGCATTTACCATAGTGGTTAATGAGTCCACACCTTCTGAAATTGATGGCATACCAATGCACCCATCACAAGACAAAATACAAGCTATAGCATCCATAGAAGCCGCCATGATTGGAGGAAGATCATTCCTTGGATATGTCACCTAAAGAATGTAAATTAATTTGTCAAGAATGTTATTTTAATAGAAATGACAGATAAATCACAGAAGAGAAAAACGATTTGGTTATTTACTTTGTATAAAATTGCTGCTGATAGTCTCTCTCTCAAGCAGTATAGCTGAGCAACATCGATTGCTGTTGAACGAAAATAAAGCCAACGGTCCATGATTACTTTAACCCTGTTATCAGGAGAAGACATCAACTTATCCTCACGGCCTCCACTAGATTTATCATCAAGTTCCATCCCATCTTCACTTCCAACTTCATCTTCACTCCCTTCTGCATCATCCTCGTCGTCGTCATTTTCATCGGTTGGAGCAACAGCAATCTCTGTCGAAAGCAGCAAAAGTGGAAGTTGTCCAACAACTGTGCAGTTCCTTATGTTCATACCCACGTCACTACGAGTAATCTCATCATACACAATTAAAGTGTGATCTAAATTTTTCATGAATGACAACTTGAAATTTGTAGAATGATTGTGCAACCGAACTTTATCACCACCTGCTGTTTCAACTATAAATCTTTTCCCAATTTTATTTGGAATAAATCTCCCGACCATTGGATATAGTCCTGCTACCAAAACAGCATGGAGTACACCAGGGTCATATGCATTCACACTGTAACTTGAAGCATCTTCATGGATAAACCCATTTCGAATTAGTTCCGCTTGAAGTTGCCTGCGCATGCCAGATAACATGTGCATGGCACCTGATGACACAAAATACTGAGAACAAAACCGTGCTTCTAGACCCATTTTCTTTGAGTTATTCCAGCATTCGAATGCAGCCAATACAGCAAACTGATCACCGCAACCCCCATATAAAGAAGCAAGCTCAGATTTGGCAGCTGTGGCTCTCTTTTTCTCTTCAGGTAACATTGGAAGTGTAAACGGATCTCTATACTCGGATGCACAAGCAAGAGTTAAAGCTGGCTCAAGGCAGTTCATCAATATAGCAAAAAAAAGCATCCTGCAGATTGATGGGTGAACAGGAAGAGAACCAAGCTTCTCCCCTAGTTTGGTGAGTTTTTCATCACTTGAAAATGCCCCAATCTCTTGAAGAATTATAATAGCATTGCGTATGGACTCAAAAACTGGAGGATCTAGCGTCTTGCCCAGAAATTCTTCTACTTTGCAATTTGGATCTAGCAACTTCACCTGTCACAATAGAGAGAGATAGAGAGAAAGAACCAAATCTAACGTGAGGGCAACTTTTTTGTCCAGTACATTTTCATGCCATTGATACCTTGCTAGTACAACACAAGAAAAAAAAAAATACCCTTCGGAGGGTTTTTGTGTACTTTCAAAAGTAATTTAAATTTGTACAAGATGAAACTGGTAACACAAACCTATATAAATATGTTTGTGTACTTTCTGATTCTCAAACCAGAAATAATGAGTTGGTGTACTACTTGACCTTCAGTAAATGAGTGTAGCTGCTTTATCTAATCTAACAAGTAACAACCAAATCACATATACTACGCAGCATCAAAACGCTTTCAAAATTAGAGGCATCTTTTCAACCATAACACGCTTTCGAAACTAGAGACATCTTTTCAACCTTAACCTCAGACACAGAATATCATAGACACCAATTTCATCAAGCAATGCAACGAGACCCTTCACTATTTTCTCTTCCAAAAACCTTAGAAGATAGTTGTTTCCTTCGCACAAACCACTAATTAACCACATTTTGCACTGATTAATTCATTAAAAAAAAAACATGAGTTTGAATTTAGCATTACGAATTGACTAATTTTTTCCATTTGCTAAATTTTCATGTTTACACTCTATGGGGGACACCAGAGAACATTTTACCATTTTATCATTCAGCAACAAGCACCAAGATTTGGAGTCACCAATCAGGAAAGATGGAATACCTGCAGACAAAGCTCCTCAATAGGTATTCTTCTAATTTCTGGAATCTGAAAATCTGGTAAGGAAGCTGCTCGAGTCCTTGAGAATAGATGATAGCATATTCCGGGTTGACAGCGGCCAGCACGTCCCTCTCGCTGCTTAGCACTTGCTTTTGAAATCCAAGATGACTGAAGAGTTGACACATTGTTATAAGGATCATAACTTTTTTCCTTCATTCGTCCAGTGTCTATGACATACACTATATCATCAATGGTGATAGCTGTTTCAGCAATATTTGTTGATAGTACAATTTTGCGGCACCCATGAGGTGGGTGCCTAAAAACCTTTTTTTGTTCCACGCTTGGAACCATTGAATGTAGAGATATGAGCATAAACCTTGAGGAATTCTTGAAAAAAGATGATGCAAACAATTTCTCACGTGTTCTATTTATTTCATCCCAGCCTGGAAGAAAAACAAGGATCCCTCCATCTGTTGAATCAATGCATATTTTTCTTATCAACTGTTCTATCAAAACAACATCAACAAGTTCTGGGTTGACCGTTGACAGGTATTTATCAAGTAGCTTATTCTCTTCTGTGGAGTTGGAAAAATCATTGTGTAAGTGCTTCTTCAATATTTCAGCTGCTTCTGGTTGGTTTTGCCTTTCAGCGATCTCCAGTGCAGTCATTCCATCCTGGGCCTTTAAATGGCAATCTGCTCCACAAGATAAGAGCATGCACATATCACCCACTCTACCCTTCCCAGCAAACACAATTAGTGGAGTAATGCCAGTTAAAGAATGTTGGTAATTAAAGAGTTCTGGGGTTCCTTCAGAAGAAACCAACTCTAACAGCATGTCCCATTCATCATTAGACCAAGCCAAATTAATAGCTTCATCCATAGAAAGCTTCTCTTCTTCACTTAGCTCCCTGGTGTTTATTGAAGTACTACATGTGGTACTATCAAGATGATTATCTTTCTTAGATTTTACAATAGAAAGTACATCCTCCAAATAGAAAGTTTTGACCTGAAGAAAGGTTGGGTAGACATTGTAGTAAGTAACATGTGACAGAGTATTAGCTAATTACAGCTACAATATAACTACCGGATAAGTGAATCCCGGAACACTGATGATTGGGCAGCCCCCAAAGTATTGAGAAAATCTCGCAGCATCAATGGTGGCACTCATTAATATCTGTAATATTAGAGCACCAGAAGGTTAAAAATGGAAAATAACATAATTATTAACTAAATAAGCACTTGACCGGAGGTGGATAATAGAGATAAAATATGATAAGATGTAATAAATTTGAACTGACCAGACGTAGTTGAGGATATGAAGGGAGCATGTCTCTGCATTTAGGTTAACAAAAATCAGAGATATCAGTTCAAAAACAAGACAGACTCCTTAGGCAAGTAATCTTCTTCGTTATCTTTCTTCTCTGAGAGGGAAGATTAAACTAACAGGGAAGTTATTGCCACATACCTTTTAGAAAAAGGCATTTTTGCTCATTACGGACCAACTCAACTCTACCCAAAAAGCCTAATGCTATTAGGTGCAGAATATCATAAAAACAAGCTTAACCTATACATCCCAATTTCCCCCCTCACTTATGCAACATGCATTTATACATTTGTATTAACTATGTCACAATAGAGAGTAGAGGCCAGTAGGTTCTTCTTAATGGTATACCTGATGATTGCCAACATGAAGTCAGAGTATCGATCCCTTTCATGAATTTCATCCTGAACAAAAATGAATGTCACTTAGTTCGCAATGCCTACTTTGCAAGGATAGTATGCACAGGATATGCTTTATGTATGCCAAGGCATACTTTCCAAGGAAAGTATGTGCAGAACATCAATCACATGCCAGGATTTAGAAGATATAATATATGGAGACATTTGAATTTACTTCGGACGCCTCTCAAAGTCTTTAAGAGAATAACATGAAAGTTTCAAAGTTCATTTTCCCTCAGAGTATAATATCTATAACGGCAATTTGTGGATACCCATTGCTGAAGAGACCGTCTGAAAACCATTTATTTTAAAGTCTGATCTAGTTCATGTAGTTACAGTCACTATTTAGTAACTGCTTTGTAATTTTTCATACTAAACTTCTAGCAATATGCAATCATTAAACCAGTGATAACTTTTCTAGTTTTAAAAGTAATTAAGCAATATCAAGTTTTTTAATACTTTCACCCAATGTTACAATAAAAATGTGTTTGGGCAGGTGGTTCAAAATCCGACTAGGAAGTGGTGATATAACCGAAATATATTAATTGTTGGATTGGAGATGTTATAAAATCAATGTGGCCTGGCATGACTCGGATGGCTTTTCAGGCTAACAGGTGAGTTGACCAACCAGCCCAAATTAACCAATGACCTTGAGGGTTTCTAAGTGAACCAGTGTGTTCATGCGTTTTTTTATTTTTGTGATTTTTAAAAGAATAGTATAGTATGAATTTATTTTTCCATCTTTCAAAATAAGAAATTATAGATTATAAATGCTTTTAAAAATTTTAAATATATATTAGTTCATGTGATTGTACCAGTGACCCAATGACTGAGTATTAACCAAATTGCTGGCCAGTTAAGTCTAATAACATTGCTTTCACCATTTACTGCCAGCCATATAATGGCAATCATGGTCACAATATCATTGATGAGTAGTGGGATAGTCACTTCACTCAAACAAAAGGGAAATTCTTCAAAGTTCAAGCCAATTTACTATAAAAGCACTACGAAGCTTGGCAAAACAGACTTTTGGTTTAAAAAAAAAAAATTGTAACACTTATAAGAACAAATAGTTTTAGTTTTTCCATCAAAACTTTGTACAGAAACAGTGAAAACCACTTTTTATTATTTTCTGTTTTCACGGTTCAAATACAAAGTTATGAAAGCAGAAAACTAAGTGAAAGCAATGTGACATTTTTCTCATTAAAAGTGAAAACCGAAATTCAAAACAAAACACATTTCTCCAACCAAACAGCTAATTTTACAACAATTTCAAAAACAATGTTTCATATTCTAACAGATTTTCCCAGTCAGTTCAAATTTTCAATTAAACCATTTATCTAAGAACTTACATGTCATGCCTAATAACAAAATTTTTTTGACCATGCAAATAGTTCAATAAATGAAAAAGTGATATGGAAGAATAAAAGCGTGAAGTATTTACCAAACACTAAGTACCACATGTTTATGCTCTTGCTGAAGATATAAAGTAATTTACAGGAAGTACCATAATTATGTGAGTGATTCCAGAAACGTCATCCTTCATGTGCCCTATCTTAGACGAATGGTAACCTTTGGAAACCAACACCCTTAGTAGCACTCCAGTGGTACATAGCACAATTGATGATTGCCTTCCCCCTCTGCTTTCTAACCGTATCTGGATTTTTGGTTGAAAATGTAAGATAGAATTCTATGTTCATGAGATGTAAACCATTAAAAAAGCTAGTAATGTTCGCTAAGAAGCAAGGCAACCAGTAGCCTTAAAAGGTATAATTCTATGTAAGAAAGACAGGGATATTGGAAAACAGAAAAGATATCTGTTGATTGAGACAGTAACAAGAAAACTCATACTTCCCTACTGATGACATCCTGTAGATTTTCCTACTTCGTACAGATAAAACAAGGTGCATCATGAGTGTAATACACAAATGGCAAAAACTGGTTTGATTATGATAACAGAGGTCAACATTCACATAAATATTTCCATACAAAATAAATCCAAATAAAGTGTCACAGTACCATTACTACACCAAAGATATATCAATAAAATTACCTTATATCCCACATTTTCTCCAATAGTCTCTCCTCTCTCAGTGGAGATTCTCTCAGAAACTATACATAGAAACAGCAGAAGGAAACAGATTTCAATCGAGACTTGAAAATAAAGATTAAAAATTAGGTCCGAAGTCCAGAAGTGTTGCTCACCTGAAGTTGCAGAGATCCGCCGAGGCTGAGTACAAACTATTTTACATACCTCTCCCTTACCCCACATATGATCCAAAATAAATTGTGGAACCTGAATAATGTTCAGAAAGTTAAAACAGGACAACAAAAAAAGAGAAAGATAAATACAAAGCACAGATTGTTAAAAGACCTTGGTCCATGTACAATCATGGAATTACAGATGGGTGAAACCCAAAATCACAAAGCATCAAGTAATTATCAGTGTGTCCACAATTATCAAAGCTTGAGACAATTAGTTAAAATTGAGGATAAAAAAGCAACTGCATTAACGCAAAAATGGAAATATTGATGCAAATTTGTATCACAATTCACAACATACACATTAAAAGCACCAATCATAAAAACATCAATACATGACCAAAAGATTATTATCTAGAAACAGTCGCAACAAATTACATGTAAATGTAGCTGTACCATAATAAAGACAAGGCAAAGAGTTGGTAACCTGCGTAGTCTTTCCACAACCAGTTTCACCAGATATGAGAACTACCTGCTTTGAAACACATGGAAGGAATATTAAGATCAAAACACATGCAAAAATCTAAGATGCAAACTAAATTTAACTGATGTGTAGAAATGCAGTTAAAAAACTAAAATCTAACTCAACTATGTTATTTGATATATTCAACATGTCAATGTGAACCATAAATCTCAATTATAGTGCAATCAGCACCCAAGCTACAAGTAGATGCATATCCAAAGGCAAATTTACAAAGAAATTTTTTAAATTAACCTGGTGAGATTCAACAGTTGATGTTATTACATCCTTGAAAGATGCAATTGGAAGCTTAGATCTATCTTCAATGATCTGCAAGAACGGAAACCAAACAAAAGAATTGATAACAAGACTATTCCTTTTCAAATGCAATACATACAGTGCGAGAGGAATAATAGAAAAACATCATTATGTTGTGTTGTAAGATTAACAGATGATTTTCTTCCACCCTTTTTCTCAAAAAAGGGGAGAAAATAGGTCAAGTACCTGTTGGGACATCAGGCAAGTTGAGGCCAAGGCTTTCATAAAAGACTATTGTTCAAAAGTTCAGACTTTATGTCATTCAAAAGTCTTTTGTGGGAATAGTTCAACCTATTTAAGTACATGTAAATATTAAAATTTTCTCAATATTATTATTACATTAAATTTTTATTGTGAACTATTATGGATGAAAATTGTACCTTCAGAACTCAGGAAAAAAATGAAACTCCAATCAAACCATTTTGTGACACTAAATCAGCATTAGTATGGCACACAACATTACTCGTCATGACAGGACATAACAAGTAGAGAAGGACCGAAACTTAATAAATAAGTCCCTTTAGGGTTTCTATTGGTTGATCTATTAACCAATAGTCATCCAACACAGTCATTTCAAGATCTTACTAGCAAATTGTGAATGATATGTATCTATTCACCAGCTTGAGGGAAAATGTCGTGAAATAAGATTAACACGTGATACCTCTAATTAAGACAAATCCTCACCGAAATTTACAGGTGTTCAGTTAGATCCTAAACCCAAATTTTAAGATGATGTCAAAGACTGTCATAAATCCATTGTTAGGCCACCTGCATTGCCTCACTTCTTTTTTCATTATCAGAAAGGACTCCCAACAATGGAGCTGACACAAAATGACTGAACAAAGCATCATAGCGTAGAGCTACCAAAATGTTGACTCTTGGTGGGTTTAAATCTGACATTGGCTACAGACATCACATGAGTAATGCTTGTAAGGCATGGGTAGTTCTCACCTTACAATCCAATTATGTCAAACTAAATTAGTTCCTAAGTACAAATCCAAAGAATATGTAAACCCACTCACTGCTAGCTGTTGCACCATTTTATTACTATCGAAATAATATTCAGTTCTGATAGCTCAAAGTCAACTCTAAACAATAAAATTCATATAGGTTTTCCAACAAAAGTCATACATGTAGATTTCTCAAGCTGAAAGGAGAGGGAGAGAAAATTAACCTGTTTCAAGTTAGAGACTTTGTTAATTCTAGAAGAAAGAGCTTCCAATCTCCTAGCAATTTCAGTTTTGCTCATCGAGGGCCTGCTGAAAATATCATCCTGCTTCTGTTTTGTTTTATCAGCAGTACTGTCACTATTTTCTCCAACCATCTCCCACAAGTCTCCATCACCAGGAGGATAATGAGCAAATAAATCACCCAGCACCCACTTCGCCTCTTCAGAAAATGTGAAACGAGGAATATTTGCAAACCCATTATCTGTGTCAGACTTTTTTTTAATTTTTTGAACGGACACTCTCCGGTCCTTCCCAAGCCTACGCAAAACACAGCTCCAATATCAACAACACAATATGCAAACAGCAAACACCCAATCAAAAGAATTCCATTACCAACTATTCCATTCAACAATTGTGACCGTAATTCTTACAGATTTAAAAGAGCAATTGAACATGTAACACTCACCCAGAACTTTTAGATCTAAACCCCATTTTCTGGGACATTTGATGCACCAAAGCACGCTCTTGGTTGGACAAACCAGCATCAAACTTGTACACTGTAGAAAAACAAAACAAAACCAGATTTCATCAGTGGATACACCCATGCAGTCATCATCCCTCCAACACAGACTTCAAGTGGGTCACGAACTACCCAACTCAAACTTCACAACAACAAAAACGTGCAAATATCCAATCGAAACAAAACACCCAATCACTCAGAGGCAACATTCGGGAAAGAGGAATGAACAACGACAACGGTGGTGTCACATTCCTCGTCATCAAAGTGTGAAACAGTCGCAGAAAATAAATAAAGGAAGAACATTGAATGTTGGAGGGTAACCTTCATCTTTGGAAGCTCGGAACTGTTCCAGAATCTGGGAAATGCGAATCCTGGTGACTTCATCAACTTTGGGGCTTTGGCGGTGAAGTGCCTCTCCTTTCTTCTCTCTGTTGTTGGTCATCGTTTCCAATGAAAGAATCCAAGTGACGAAGTTGTCGCAAGCGCAGCTCCTATTGTATATGCGTTTTCTGTCTCAGTTTCTGTCGCTGATTTTCTCAAAATTTAAATTGTTACAGCTTAAATAATGTCTTGCATGCCAGGTTTCGATCTCTAAACCTATGTGTATACAATAAATAATGTTTATGAATTCATTTTTAGGTCTTATAAATGGAATAGTCTATATGTTAAGGATATTAGTCTTTTTAAATAAATTGTAATATTTCGCTACATTAATATTTAATTTTCAATTAAATAATGTGCACGGTGACCTAGATTCAAAGTCTTAGCATTCAGAAGATTACCTCTTACGTCTATTGTTTCCTTCTCTGTTGTTCCGTTTAGTTAAATATATTTTTCTTTTTTGTATATTTGTTCCTTTTGCAACTATTTTATTCTAAATTGGAAATAATCGAGTAAAATGTTTTAAATTGACAGAACGACTATACTTAACCTATGGTATTAAGAATAGGTAATTTGAGATTAACAATGATTTCTTAACAATGTCCCTTTATCCCTTAGGTTTCAATTGATTGAAATTCGTTTATGTGGATTTGCAAATGAAAATAAATATCTTATAATATTTATTTTTCATTTAGAATGACCCAAACCTAAAAGCCTTAAAAAAAATCAAATTCCTTCTAATTGTTTTATATAAAGATAAAAATTTCTTGTCAGTTTAATATTACTATTGAAACATACCAAAGTCTAATATTACTTTCTTTGACATGTAATTTTCAAATTAAAAAAAAAAAAAAACTTATCAACAAGAACCGTGCGCTCACAGTGTACTTATTAAAAATCAACAACGCAACAAGTCAGACTTATATGAGCAACTATAAGAAAAATAAAGATATACTATTATTGCAAGTATCATTTATAGTATTGAAATGGTTCTTATGTGCCAAAACATCTTCATTTTATTCCCAAAACCATATCATAGACATCTACATTATTTGTCATGTTTAGGGATTCTCTTGTCCATTGTTTGTATTTAAGAATGTGGGTGATGATGGTTAATGCAAAGAAAGTTTTACATTGCAATTTTAAAAACCAAATGCTTTTTGCGTAAAATTCACGACTTGTGCGTTGTTTGTTTCCCATGAAAAACAATAGGACAGATCGCCAGAAGGATTGTCTGACACGAAAGTGAAGGAAATATGACAAGTAAAGCAAACTAATATCACCTCGTAAAAGAAAACAGAGAAAAAGAATAACACGGATTCTTGGCTAGAGAAGGGGAATTTGGTAAATGTTGTAAAACTAAAAAAATAGTCACGATTTATGAATTTAATTAAGTAGGGAATATTCGTTTGAGGGTTCTTCCGTACACCCTGAGAACTCCCCCTTCCCATTTCCCTAAATTGCTTGGAAGAAGAAGAAAAAGATGGAAAGCGTTATGAAATATGAGATATACGAGAAGTAACGTGCATGTTTGACATGAATGGTCCACTTGGGGTAACAGAAATGGTATTTACAGAATTGCAATGATGAGAGAAAAGAAAGAGAGAAATCAATTGGAATGAGTTGGTGATCTAAGATCCCCCATTGCAGTAATGGTGGACGCCATTGCTGGGAACATTTTGGTAGTTGTTGTGCAGAGAATTTAGGCCCCATATCCGAATTGTCCGGTCATCGCTAGCCGAGGCTAACATGTGGGGATTTGCTGGGTTCCAGCTCACACAATTTACAGATCCTGAATGACCAGGCAATGCTTCTATTAGTTCCCCTGAGCTTCTGTGCCATATGTAAACCTACAAACATACACCCACCCAACTTCAATTTAATACTTGTCCAAATTTATCCAATACAACTCACTGTCATAAGAGGCTGGGAAAATAGTGTTAATAACATTGCAGGGGTCCTACATTCTGCATAAAAATTGTTTCACATCCAAAAAAGAAAGAAGGTTAGCATCTCATGGAAAATCTACTAAACACCACAACTAAAAACTAGTAAATATAGATTTTCTTTGGTGCTATAATGACAAACTGAAGGCCAAGAACGATACAAAGAGGAAGACCAAGACAGCAGTACTTTACCATTACAATAATAGTAGTTGAATTCATTCAACTAATATTATAAAGATGTCCAATATATCGGTCGAACAACAAGCACCATTCCATGGGTCTCTTGTGCCAATATTTTAATGAGCCTTTCCAGGAAGATTTATTTTTCACTTTTTTTAGAGCACTTCTGAAAATTATGTGATTATTTCCTAGAATTTAAGTTACACTAGACATGCACCAAATTATTATAATAAAACACAGAATTAAAAATTAAAAACAATTATTCTTTGACTATAGAAGAAATTTACAAGCATCAAAGCCTTTCAATTTGCAAATGGGAAAAAGTCTACTTTACAAATACTTTTCCGTTTTGATAAATGATTAAGTATTCATACCTGTGAATCCTCACTTCCACTAGCAATAAAAGCTTGCTTAAGGCCACCGAAGCAAGATCTGATAATAAATCGGGTACGCCTATGGCCTTTGTACTTGCCAACAAGCCTAGGATCGCCTTCAATGTTCCATAGATGTATTTCTTGATTCAAAAGATTAACCAACAAGAATTTGTTATCCTTCGATAAGGAAAAAGCCGTTATTGGTTGATACTCTTCAATAAATCTCTCATCCTTTGTTTCTCTATTGAACAACAGTACAGAATTGGGTTTACAGATACTTAGAATCTCTTTCCCGTTATCCATGATTTCCAAATCAGATATCTTAAGGGTCTTTTGTCCTTTCCAAGACTCCACTTCTTTCCCATCCAATTCCCACATGCAAATGCTCTTGTCACTGAAACCACAAAGTATATATTTCCCACAAGGGAACCACGTACAAGAAACTAGGCCAGTACCAGCTTTTTCATAAAGTTGGATGCATTTGCCAGTGGAGACATCCCAACGCCTAATAGCCTCCTCCACTCCACATGTGAGAAGCTCATGGTCATTAGGACTCCATGAAACTGAAGAAACAGGTTTCTGGTGACCAGTCAATCTGTGCTTTACAGTCAGTCCACCATTTATGCCAACCTATTTAAAAAAATTTAAGAAGTGACACCTGATTTCATAGCATTAAGCCGTATTTTATGTGTTAGAATGCAATTTGTGTCTTAATCAATAGGGGGTTTCTGATATATGATGGAAACCATTATAACAGGGATTTGAATGTGCAGTATGATGACTATATCAAACACAAGCATTGAAGACAAATTTAGCAGCAAATAAATGGACGTAAGAGTAGAAAAGAGAAAATGTAAATTATGAAATATTACCTCCCAAATTATTGCAGTTCGATCATTTGATGCCGAAGCTAAATATTTCCCATTATGTGAAAATTGTACAAACCAGACTTCATCATCATGTGCATCTAATATCTGTTGCAACATTAGCAAGAAAAGAAAATAACATTAGAAAGTAGATACTATCCATGCCATATACAAAGTTAAGAGAAGATGATCATTGTAAATAGATGGCAAAAGGATAAAACCAGAAGACAAATTCTGTACCTTGTCTCATTTCTCCTCCCTGGTTTTGGGGATTGGCCTTTTAAAGAAATTAGATTATAAATATCAAACCTATGTACAAAAATTGGGGATTGGTTTTTGAAATAAATTAGATTATACATGCATCTCATTTACAAGAAATGAAGAGTATTTTAATGAGTAAAAAGTGATAAAGGCCTTTTAAGTAGAAATTGCAATTGTAAATAGTGTAATTGCATATATAGAGAGAAATGCATCACACACCCACAGAAATGGTACCTTGCCCAGGTACCTCTTATTATGTAAATCTGGTCACTAAGTTCCTACAAGCTGTGCATCAGTTGTCAGGTATATTTAAATTTAGATTTTCCAATATTATTAGAAGCACTAACCATGGACTTCTATATGAAAGATAAAGGGAATGCATATGTAAAAATGGGGATGGATGTTACACCAAAAAGACATTCTACTCTAAGGTTAATGTCTTCTAATTGGAAGCAAGTTGGTACTCTCAGAATAGGAAGCAGGATTATTGACAGGTCAAGGGCAAAAGCAAACTATCAAGCCAAGGCATTAACAACATATGACCTTGTTTTGACCGAAAAAGATGCTCGTAGGAAAAACAGATGCAAAATTTTATCCAGGAAATTATTTTCTCAACTCAAACGACAAACGAGAATAAGTAAGTCTTTCCAAAAGCTATGATAATTGGACATCACCAACATGTACTTAATTGGTTTATTAAACTGATCTAATAAGCACTTAGGTATCTTCCCTTAAAATTTAATTTGTTAGGACTAGAATCAAACACTTAAGTACTCCACTGAGTATCCCACAACACAATATGGGACCCGAACACCCGAAAATACCCAAGTCCTTATCACTTTCTACTCAACCTTTCTTTTACTTTTACGCACTGAGAAAATAAAAAAGAAAATTCACAGGACCTCAACAATAGCCATATCCGTTTACAAGATGCCACCAATTAGCATACAAATTTTCACAGATGTAGCTATCATTTATTTATAATCATGAAATAATACAGACAAAAGAAAGACTAACAAACAGAGATCTAATTAGGAACAGGCAAACAACATAGAGGAAGCTACTTCTGCTATCTATCACTACTAATTAACAAGTCAAAATATCTACTAAACATATAATTTTCTAACCTGTAATGTACTGGACGGAATCTGATCTTTTCCACAACGATGATCTGAATATAATGACATCTCCTTATCCAATGAATTATGAAATGGGCATGCCTCTCGTTGTAAGATGAGGGCTTGTTCAACTAGATGCTCCAACCTCTTTTCAGGTATCATTACTGTAGGGGGAAGCAGTTTCTGCAATTCCTCTAGAAGCTTTGACCGAGACCTCACCCTTGCAATATCTAGTCTAGGAGAAGGTGAAACTATGTAGGAAGAAAGTTCTCGAATTCTACTGCTATTAATGCAAAGTGGAGTGATCTCCGTCCTCAGGGTCTTCAATGCTTCCATGACCTTTTCACGATTTAGAAGCTCAAAGAATTTCTGCTCCAATATTAAAAATGAGGCTGACCTGACCACGCTTTCATCTGCGGGAGCAATTTTACGTAATGTGGCTACACTGTCATCCAAATTCCCATCAAGTATTTGCTGCATAAATAGATTCACCCCAGGAGAGTGTAAAGGTATTCCAGACTCCTCCTCTAGATGTGCCCCACTCTTCCCGTAACCAAGAGAATATAAAGCCTTTGCAATTATCCTGACAAATTCCTCTTTCTTTATAACCCCTTTTGAACCAACAACTTGTTCGTCCCCTTTAGACGGTAGGGGCCGAGCCATGAAGTCCCTGGACAAGCCTCCAACAGGCTCTTTAGAAGAAGAACCGTTAGACAAGGCAACTAATCCTTTAGAAGATAACTTCATTCGCTTCAAGGCTGGTTCTTCATCTTCCACACCTCCCATGAAAAGTGCCCCTCAGCCCATATATAATTTCAGCAGCGCGAGAAAACAACACATACGACCATACAGCTACAAAATGCCACTGAAAAACCACTAGGAAGAAAAATGTCTGCATGGAAAACAGCAATGACAACAGTAAGTGTAATAAAAGCAAGTCCTGAAATAACAGAAGCTAAACCATAAACAAATTCAGCAAACTAACACAAATTTCGAAAATGTCCATATAGAAATTAACACGAGTAAACTAAAAAAAACGTCTGAATATAAAACAGAAACAACAAACAATTTGAAACAACAATATAAAAAAAATGTCTGCATAGAAACAAAAACAGCAACCACAAGTGCAACAGAACCGAGTCCATAGAAAACAAGCTAAAACAGCAAACAGATTCCTCAATTTCAAACGTCATCAACAACAATAAAAAGAATAATGCAAAAATCCGAGCTTAGTTACTCCAAAGCACAATGTTTCAACCAATTTTATTTTATCTACCAAATCAATAAGACCCCGCGATGTCTAACAAACTCAAAAATATCATCTCGAAAGCGAAACCGAACTCGAAAATTGAAAAATAAATAAATAATATATAATAAATTAACAAATTATAATATGCATTTCCCTATGAAATAAACAGAGACACGTCAAGCAAATCGAAAGAGTAACAGAAACAGGATAAAGTAGAAGAATCTGCATCAGAACTCGCAGATCCAATAACATGAGAAGAAGATTACGACGGTGATGATCCACCGACTTACCGAACAAGCAAAGCAACGATCGGAATCAAAGTCTGAGACGCGATCGCGAGTTGAAAACCGCCGATTCCTTCTTCTTCTTCTGCTGCTGCTTCACCACACTCTTCAGTTACCAAAACCACACACGCTGAAAATCCCAAACCTTCTTTCTCCTTATGCCTGCAAAGAATGATAACATATATATACGTGTAATATAATATTTCTTTAATTGTAACCATGGATATTTGTATTTCTAATTTATAAATTCTTTAATACAGCGTAAATTATCAAGGTGCAACTATTTTTAAACAGTTTGAATCTTGAATTGAAATAAAAACTTTATTAAAAATAATTAATTACGTTTAAATAAATTTCATATGAATAAATTATTAAATAAAATTTTACTTGCTATGTGTTTCTTTTTTATCTTTCTAGCATTTTGTTCATATAGCTTTTCCTGTGAAATTGTGAAATGACAATGAACACCCTCTACTACAAACAAACACTTTCTTTGGTTTGGTATATGCCTTCCTTGTTTCTTAAACCATCACGCCATTACTTTCATGTTTTCACACGAAACTTCAATGGTTTTCAAACATTTATGTTATATAAATGTTACATTATTTTTATAGTATTACCATTTTTTTCATTCTTTAAATCAAAATCAAAATTAGTAACTTTTATAAAAATATTAATAAATAATGCCACATGACAATTTGGGTGATGATTAAAGATGACAATTTATCATACCGTATACAAATAATATTTATTTGTTATCTAACAAAAAAATATTATTATTTCTCGAATACATATTTAAAAAATATTTATAAATATCCAAAAATATTTAAAAGTAATATTTTATATATTTTTAAATAAAATTAAAAAAATATAATATAATATAATATAAATTAAAATTTAATTTTAATAAAATTTAACTTAATAAAATATAAATTAATTTTTATTTTATTTTAATTTAATAAAATATAAATTAAAATTTAATTTTAATGAAATTTAACTTAATAAATATAAATTAATTTTTATTTTAATTAAATTAAATTTAATAAAATATAAATTAATTTTTATTTTTATTTTTTACAAATAATAAATATTTTACAAATAATATAATATTACATTATTAAAGTATCTATTAAAAATAATTAATATATGTAGTCATACATATTTTTTATATCTAATGGTGATAGATATATGTATATGCATATTGGATAGGAAGGATGAGAATGGTGAACATTTTAAATTATTGAGTCATGTTCGTGTCAGACATTTCCACTCACTCCAAATATAATAAAATGGATAACTAGATCATTGAGTTTGGTTAATTTTCATTCACTATTTTTTATTTTTTTTTTCAAACTAGATGTTCAAAGAATAGATAATACATGTACCTACCGACATACAGGAACTGCAAGAAACAGTGAGTGCGTGGAGAATGAATATTAAATTCATGTTTCGATAGTTTTGATTTCAACATTTTTAAGATACATGTTATATGTTAACAATTATCCATTCATGGTGGGTTTGAACAATTTGTAATAAATCATTAGTTTAAACTTGGTTCATGTATTAAAAAAAAAAGAATATATATATGAAACCATATTTAAATTTACATGGACAATAACTTTATTAAACTTTCCTGAAATAGTTATTATAACTATTGTTAGAGATTTTAATTCTTAATAAATTATTATTGTTTTAAATAAATTTAATCTGATAATATTTGTTATTGTTAGAATTTCAAGTATAAGTTTAAATATTGAAAAAATAGAATATTATATAAAATTAAAATTTCATTAATCCAATTATTTTTAGATTTTTGAGATTTTGAGTCTAGAGTAATATTAATTTTGTATCCATATTTTATCGGTGTTGTATATTTTATGGGTATTTTTTTTATGATTAAGGCCAATAAAAGGAGGAAAAGGGGATGGTGAGTGTCTTTACAAGGGCAAGAATACAAAGTATTGAGATACTAAATCCAACCAAGTCCCTTAAATTATGAAACTATAGTGGACAAAAGGGAGGTTAGAGAGCTCAAAAACATAGATAAGATGCACTTAAGGTTGATTTACACATAGCACATATATAACCTGCTATTGGAGTTTTTTAAGCAACACTGAAAGAACTTGCTGTGCTCTCCACAAATTTTCTTGCTCCCTTAAACCACCTCTTATCTCCAGCCTGAGCCTTGCAAATGTACAGTTTTCCATCCTTTACGGTTGCTCTGATCAGTTGGTGCTTCCCACCTTCATCTCCATCAGCCGTCCTTGTCAACACAGTCAATACATAGTACTGCTTCCCATCAACCACAGGTGTAGCAGTCTCTAAGATGTTAGCTGTGGCCACAGCATTTGGATCAAAACCACCCTGCAACAGTTCATGTTCAAACTCAGTCAGGACATCCTATGCTATTATTCACTGCATTTCTTTTTCATCGTCACTCGCTTACCTCAGCTTGAGTTTCACCAAAGAAGGCCTGCTTTCCTAGTAAATAATCCACCTGCAGTAAGGAAAAACCAACTTTCAATGTCAGCCACAGTCATACACTACCATTTCTATCTTTGAATATATACACTACAAAAGTTATAATCCATAGACTACCCTTTTATTCTATTTAAGAAAAAACTACAAACGTTAGAATTAGCAAGGGAGAAACAACTTTTTATCACTAAATTTGGTCACTGATTCGTTGATTTAGTTAGAACATGATACGTAAAAGTGCATTAATGGGGCTATAAGTGTTCCTCATAGTAAGAAAAGAGCTAGTTTAAAAAACAGATATACCTTTGAGAGGAATTCTTCGGGTGAACCATAGTCAGTGATGGACTTCTTATCGGTTGGAGTCACTGTGACAACGACATTGCTGGTTGTATCAAAGTTATCCTCGTATCTAAGAACCTGGCCTGTGTACTCAACCTCTTTGCTTGGGTTCCACTTTGAGGGAATCGATAGTTTGAATCCATTTCCATTGTATGGCAAGAAATCTGTGTTTTCCTTTGGCTTTCCAAACACATTGGCTGCAAGAAAAGCAACCAAATTGTTCAAATAAATCATGGAATCCCGATTACTAGAGGGATCAAATTCAACCTAACTTCTTCAACTCATGAGACAAAGTGATCCCTTGATATGGTATTAGAGATTTTATTGCCAAATGCATAATTTAATCAAGAGTCTAATCTTAGTATTCTTCAATCAGAATCGGAGTTTTTATATCAGTAATCCATATTGATCTTTAAAAAGTGAAATTTAAATCTATCACAACAAGAGAAACTATGGACACGAAGGATGAATTCTAGTAGAAACTAGCCTAAAGAAACACTTAAAGAACTGTCTAACTAAGTGTGTGTCCATTTTAGTGGCATCATGGATGCATGATGAGAAAAAAGAGAAAGTGATATACCAGCTTCACCATAAGCTGCATCTGCAGGTTGGACTTTGGAGCCAACAGCAGCAGCACCAATGAGCACAGTGAGAGCTAAACGGCGAGAGATAGGAGTGACATCATCCTCTTGGGGTGCTGTCTGTTTCTGGGCCTTGCACACAAGGTGGTTAGGCTTGGTGCTAACCATGGTACGTTGTGATGGGGATCTGGCTGGAGTGGTAAGGGCATGGTGGTGCAAGAAACATTGGGTAGAAGCCATTGATCTCTGATCTTTCTCTCACTCACTGACTCACTCTTTCTGAGACTATGGTGGTAGGAACTTGTGGAGATCGTTGAGTTTGAACTTTGGAGTGCGGTGGTTTTGGATATTGGATTTCGAAGAGGGTGATTGGGACTAATGGATTAGATTTTCGATGTGGGATAAGGTAATAGAGGCTCTGATTGGTGCCACGTCATTCTCATTTATGTCTGCAGATATACTCATCACTTGCATTTCATGTACTATATTTTCATGCTTTTGTTAAAATTTCGGTGCATATGATCATTTTAGATATTTATACTTTTCTTCAAATATTATTGTTCTTATTATTTAAATTTAATTAATATTAATTTAAATTAAATTTTTTATTATTCATAAATGAAGTCAAATTAAAGATATTTAGTATTACTCCATTTCTTTTCTATCTAATACAAGACTTAATAATTCAGAAATTTTATTGAGATTTTTATTTTATTTTATTTTTAGTATGAGGGTATATTAATTTTTTTTTAATATACAAGAATTATTACTTATATTAGAGATCCTAGATTCAAAGGATAAATAATATGATACATAAAAAAATAATGTATCATCGTGTTAAAATTTAAATGTGAATTATTATTAATGCATCGTTGTAGTAAATTATCTTAATACACCTATCACATTATGATATAAAATGTGTATAATCAATAATATCTTTTTTAGTTTGTTTTACTTGTGTTGAAAACAATTAATCGTTTAACTTATATCACTCTTTCACTCTTTATCTACATTACTTTCTTTACATAAATATATTTTTTTAATTTCAACCTTTAACAAAAATATCATATTTGAAAACATGATTTAAATTTTGAATTTTTAACTTTTAAACAAAAATGGATGAATTTATTGTTCAAATATTAACTTGAAATTAAAAAAAAATAGTTTAAGTTATAATTTAAATAACCTCTTTAAGTATTCTTAAGTGAAACTATCATTTTAAATGTTTATCATTTTGAAAACAAAATAATATTTTAAAAAATATTTTATTGAATATATAAATGTAAGTCTAAGTTTTATATTAAGTAAATGTCTAAAAGTTGAACACTTTGTGATTTTAAAGATGTCTAAAGTTTTTTTTTTTTTTAATGATATAAATATCTTATAGTGATGATCTTAAGTCTCGTTGCTTTTATTTTTCAAGTGAATTCTCTTTTTAACATAGCTCTAAGTAGACAAGAATTTTAATATAAGGTTGAACACCTTATAAAATTAAATAAAAATTTGGAGTTAAAAGTTACATAATTTTTTATGGGAAAATGAAGTCATTAATATTAGTATTTTGTCTTTCCCATAAATTATCTCATTGAAAAATTCAGTACATTTTCATATACACAAATCCTCGTATACCATATAAAATATTAAATATTTATTTCAATAAAATAATAAAAGTATTGTTTGGTCAAGCTTCTTCATAATTTTTTTTAGAAAACTAAATATACAAGGATGTTTTTAAAAGTTAAAATTAATTAATGTGCAAATTAAATTTTTTAAAGAAATTATGAGAGTTTTTCTATAAAATAAACTGTATACGACTAATTTCAAATTATAGATAACTAATTTCACATTTTCTTTCTATAAAATCCACTTAGTCAAACCAGATAAATGTTAACAATAATTTTAGCACAATCAAAAGTTATTCCAAAGTAGGTTGTATTGATAAATCAAGAGAGAGTAAACAATTATTACAGAAAGAACTTACATATACCATTGTATAAGTATGATTGGTTAGTGTTATTATCAATTTATGTCTTACCAACAAAAAAATATTAAAAGAAATAATAAGACTATTTTTCCTTTAAAACAATACTCTTTTAAATTTTTAATAAAAATTTAATATTCAAGTAAATATTAAGTTTTATATATTACATGTTGATATATTTTGACTGAATATATATTTGATCTTTGTAAATTATTAATAAAATGTAAACATTTAAATAAATTTAATAAAATTAAAAATATAAAATTATTTTACTATATTAATTACTTTTATTAATTACATGAAGGAGTTAACTGAAAAAACCGTTGAAAAATTAAAAAAAATCTCTACTGTAGTCATAAGCAATGAAAAATCCATATTTTTAAGTATAAAGTTATTGTTAACTACTCTTATTATATTTAATAATTTTATTTTAACCTATCTTAAATTAACACAGTATTTTATTTTTTGTTTATAAACAAAACGTATTTTAGAGATTAGTGTAATACATACGAAGTTAGTGTCAGAGATGGCAACTACTGCATTGTTGTTTACGCCATGCTCGGATTCCAATAATCCAAAATGGAAAATGACGTGGATTTTCACGTGTTCTTTGTTTTCATTTTCACTGCACCTCTGCTTCCTCAATTATCACTGCTTATTTATTACTATTAAAATACCATACCAGTACACTTTTATCTTTACGCATACAAATATAATTTATTCTTCAATAAATTAAAAATACTATTATTTATTAATTAACATAAAGTATTTAATAAATATCTTATCTTTATTCCTGCCACTTGACACTCAATGATTTATTAACTACATCTATCATCTTCACTCTTACTAACATTCATTATTTTTGTTATTATTAATTAATTAATTAATTAATTAACGAAATTAAACTATTTCAAATATTCTTTATATATGTTACTAACTTTTGCATAGCTTTGTCCCTTTTCTTTCTGCAACTCACTCATTAAGCTTCTCTTTCTCTCTCTTTTTCTCTCTCTTCTCACAGTCTGTGTTCGCCACTTGGTTTCTTCTACACTGCATTTCTCTCTGGTTTGTGCGCGAAACCATTTTTTCTTTTTTCTGTTTTGGATGATGCAATTTACTAATTCATGCTTCTTGCTTGATGCTGCTGCCCTTTTCTATTTTCTTGTGTTTTTGTTTTCTATTGTCTTGCTCAATTCACCCAACAATTATCTGGTTAGGGATTTGCATGTATGCTTAAAGTTTGAATTTGTTGGACGTTCATGGTTTGCGTTGTTGTGTGTCAAAATGTGCGTCTTTTTAGTGCTTCTGGTATATGAAAAAACTTGCTACTTCTTTTTCTTTTCTGCTTTCCCAGTTTATATTTTTTTAAACAAAAGTTGAATTTTAGTGAAAAAATAATAATTTTTTTCCCTTTTCTTTTCTCTTTAATTAAGAATTAAAATATTTCTGTCTCAGGTAGTTTTTCCCCTCCGCCAAACATAGCATTGTAGTGAATGGATATGTTAGCCTACTTTTTGTGTCAAGATTACTCAGTCTTGGCAGAAGAACAAATTTGTGCTGCATTCACTCGCCGTGCTCTCCATTTCACTTTTTGCATTTGGTCCTTTTCATTTCAAGAAACCAATAAACCCCCTGTTCAGCCTGGGAACGATTTAATGTGTAACACTTATGGAAGTGAGCGTAGAAAATAATTAAAAGGGTTGAGAAAGTTTATAGCTCACTGAAGACACTATCATGTTAAAGCTAAATTTGCAACAAGTACAACAACATACGCCGAGAATGACTTAATGCTGATGAAGCTTAATTACGGACAGGCTAAGTTAATTACTTGTAATAGATGTTTCTTTTGTGGCCTTAGACCAGTAAGACTTATTTCATTGTAGATGAGTTAACTTTTTTGTTTTTTTGAACATGTGACTTGGTGTTGGCAGTATGTTCTTCTCTTTAGTTCATGATTCGGGAAAAAGAGAACTGTATCATATATTCGTTTCATGTGTGTTGGTTTCTTATAAACGGTGATTACCTGATTGATGCTGTAGTGTTTGACATGATAGCTACTACATTTTCTGATTTTCCTTTTTAATGGTATAAAAGTGCAGGAACAATGTCTGAGAAAATCACAGCTGAAAACCTTTTAAACACCCTTGTGGAAACAATTGCTGAGAAGCAAAAATCTGGATCATTTTTTGAAGAAGACAAGTCAAGCTCAGTGAGCTCCCAATTCAATAGACTCTTTGGACGCCAGAAACCTGTGCACCATATTTTAGGGGGTGGAAAATGTACGGTAGTTGTGGTTAATTTGATGTAAAATCTATCATGTTACCTTGACTTTTAAATTTCTTCTTGGATTTTCCATTGAATGATGTAGCTGCTGATGTGTTGTTATGGAGGAACAAGAAGATTTCTGCTAGCGTTTTATCTGCAGCAACAGCTATATGGGTGCTATTTGAATGGCTTAATTACAATTTCCTAACTCTTCTATTCTTTGTTCTGGCTCTCGGCATGCTTGGACAGTTTCTTTGGACAAACGCTTCTGGCTTGTTTAGCAGGTTATCCTAGCATCTTTTCTTCCCTTCTTTTGATCTCTGACTTATTGTAAATATATTATGCTACTTTACATCTTAAACTTGTTTTTTCTGTGTGGGGTGACAGGAAGCCGACTAAAGTTCCCCGTTTTGTTCTCCCAGATGATTTCTTCGTGAATATTGCAACTGCAGTTGGTGCGGAGGTTAACCGTGGATTGAGGTTTCTCCAAGATGTTTCATGTGGAGGAAACCTAAAACAATTTCTAATTGTAAGTATACTCTTACCTTTGTTTTGTAATTGTTATTCACAACTCAGGTTCATGATTAGAAGTTAGAACATAGTTTCCAGGTTAAATCGTTTTTCACTTTATATGCATCGGTATTCTCTATAACACTAGTTATTCAATCAATTGATCAATTTCATTTATTTTTATTTGCTGCAACATCTTCTTCCTGTGACATGTTATTGATATTTGTCATCAAAATTGTCAACTGTTTCTTTTTCCACTCAAATTTCTGCCAATATGATGGGTTCTATATTATATTGATATTATGCTGACAGGGATAAGTTTCCTTTAGTGGCAGCTTGTCGAATCAACTTAGCTGTATGTGATAGTATCTTCTAAAGAGTGTTTTGGTCTTAAGCTGTTTGTTATGACAATAATTCGTCAATTGTGTGGTTGTGCTTCATTTTTATTACTTTGTTGTTGCTAAAGATTTGCAAGTTACTGTGCAAAGAGCATAAGGAGTTAGTATGATATAATTGAATTGGGAAACAAGAATGGTTGTATTTAGTAGCCTTCATGGATCAATATAGACTGTTTTACAATATTTGGAGTAGTATTGTATGACAAAATAATCAATATGGATGGTGATATTTAGTATCCTTAAATACACAGTTATGATGCACTTTTTACTTTGCCATCCACTATTTTATAACTTGTTTTTAACTATTTATATATGATAAATTATATTTGTTTTTATATTTTGGTGCAAAGCAAAACCTATGCTTTTTGTGTGGAATTTGTAATAATGGTTATTACATCCTCAGGCTGTATTAAGCTTATGGGCTGGTGCTGTGATTGGGAGCTGGTGCAATTTTTTGACTGTCATGTATATTGGTGAGATCTGCTTTCTTTCCCTCTACTGATATAGATTAGAATATTTTGATTGAGCATCTGCCTGAATTTAATAGTTGGACAATGTTTGAAAAAAAAAATTCAAATTCCAACTAATCCAATAAATAACTGCTCTAGAAAGGATGAATAATTGAAGTAGGCTTAAATAAGTTTAAGTCTCCAATATGTTATTTGTATTTTTAGTATCTAATAAATAAGTTTTCAAAATTGAGTACAAAATTATAAAGGGAATTTGGAGGTGTAAAAAGAATCCACACACGCAAATGTTATCCTGTTAAGTGTTTTCAAATAATATGCTGCTTCAGTTACCCAATCTTATTTGAAAGCAAATGTAATTTAAGTCTATGCGGATGTCTGCTGTTTTGTCGGATGCTTGAAGTTCAAACGCATATGTTAAAAATTATATTTTTTGACAAATAACTTGTATAAATTGTTCAATTTCTTAGGTTTTGTTGCTAATTATGCTGTGTTATGTCTAAGGTTTTGTTGCTGCACATACGCTCCCAGTTTTCTATGAAAGGTATGAGGATCAAGTTGATAACTTTGTGTACAAAGTCTTTGATCAGATGCAAAATCACTATCAGAAGCTGGATTCTGGTTTGCTTAGCAAAATCCCTAAGGGAAAGGTGAAAGGAAAGAAGTATGAATAGGTTTTTCCTTATGTAAATGGTTTGATTTTGAATATCCTTTCTCACTTGTGATGGAATTGGAAAAGACTGAATAATGTTAACTAGGGAACAGTTCTATGTGGGGTGTCTTTAAATTTTGTGTGCTTAATATTTGACCTGAGATTAAGACTTCATTAAAGGCTAGGCCATTTCTTCCCGCACCTCATAATTTTCAACCTGCACCTCATAATTTTCAATCTGTATCCCCGTAAATTATAAAATTTCAATTTTATCTTATGATTTAGGATTTTCAATTTCGATTCCAATTTATAATAAATTTTCATTTTGAATTGTACATGATGAAAATATGTATTTTGGAATGCATAATCCAAAATATAGATGTATATTATAATGATATATTTTGAAATATAAATTTTTATTTTGAATTGTATATTTTGAAATATAAATAAAAAAGTCATTTTGAATTATATAATTTGAAATGTTTGTTTCAATAAGATAAGTTTAGATAATATTCTATCGTATTGAAAGAGTGGTGAAAAGATTTGTAGGCTTTCACATTCTTAAGAGGAATTACATTTACAGAAAAAAAAAACCCACTACAAATACAAACTAGCCATTTTACCACCAATGAAGTGCAGGCTGAAATTAAGGAATGTGGCTAAAATTGTGGAGGTGTAAAGAGAAATTCCTTTAGAACTATTGGACAAGACACTTACAAGGGGTTTGATTCTAACCCACTTTAAAAGAGTGTTACTCTCTCCATCACCAAACAATGCTCCCTACACCTCTCAATTCCTCTTTTGCTACTCTAAAATATTTAATACGTGGTGGTTAAAACGTATTTACCTTCACTAACATCCATCCACTGTATCAATGTACCCCTACATCCAAGCACTCCCACAAAAATCAGATTTCTCTTACTTCTTCTTCCTTCTAACTATGCTATTGTAGTGGTCGAAGATGGTTCAGTGGTGGTGTCAAGCAGAAGGTTCTCATGTGAATATAGAGTTCAATACTCTTAAATGGATATGGGATATTCATAGAACATCTAAATGGATATCAGAATCCATTGACGGATATCAACATACATTTAAGTGTTTTACGAATACCCTATATCTGTTGCCGCCTTTCGTGTTTCTCTTCTTCTTCATTTAACACATAATAAAAACACATAGCAGGACCTAACACACACAACACCTAACACCCAGACAACATATGTTCACATAGAACCTTAACGAAAATGGAAAATTGAGAAAAGAGGAAGAGGATAATAAGAAGGAAAGTAAAAGTGTGGAGGTGGGGGTGTGGTGAGCGTATAAGTGAATAAGAGAATAAAAAATTATGATTTTATGAAAAAATTAAAGAAAGATAAAGGGTGTGGGGTGTGGTGTGTGGCTAAGTGAATAAAAAAGTAAAAAATTTAAAAAAAATTAAAAAAGATAAAGGATAACCGTTAAAATTGTATTTTTGAAATTAAAAAAAATTTATAAAGATGTAAGGAGCAGTGTGTTTGGTGGTGAAGGATAACTTTCAGTTTAAAACAAAATATAAAAAAAAAAATCTGATAAAAGAAAATAAAGTGAAAATATTTTATTAGATCAACAAGATGAGGAAAACATGCAAAACTCATATAAAAAATAATCTAAAAGTATATTGAATAAGAATAATAAAAATATATCGAATAAAAATAAGAAGAATTGTTTTTCTACCAGGATTTATAGAATAAGAGTTCTTAATTCTATTCATTTTTTTTGTTTCCAACTTCTAAATTAATTTTTTATTTATAAAAAAATATTTATATTTTGAATAAAATAAAATCTATTAAAAATTAATCATTTATAGTAACAATAACAATAAAAGTGAAGAAGAATGAAGTGTCAATAAAATCTATTAAAAATTAATCATTTATAAACTTTTTAAAAGAATCCAAATATAAACAAAATGCAAATTTAATATTTCTTTTCCATTCTTAACATCCTATTGTGTAGATCAAATTGGAATTTATATAAACTATTACATTTAATAACTTCTTATTAAAATAATTGCCATTTAAACAATCTTTGGATTGAATTTTTTTTTATAAGGAATAGTTAATTTCAAATTTAATTACTTTTAATACTGTTATGATTATAATATTTACTAGTTTTAATAAATACATGTATATAACATGGTTTATTTAAGATATTTATAATTTGTTTGTTTTAAATTTTGATGAATAGAATATGATTATTTTATAAGATGTTTACTAGTGTTGCTTCAAGCATTAAATACTCGTAATAAACTAGCACATTATATACTCAGAATATATATTTTGTATAGATATAAAATATTTACTAAATACAAAGAATTTGACATTACACAGTCAAAGAATTTCTAAGTTCAAACAAAATCTTACAAACCACAACTTCTAACTTCAACTTCAATATTACTTTAAAAATTGGTTAATTATTTTTTTTAACTTGAAATATATATATAAAATAACAAAACATTAAATTTAAGTACAAAGAAGAACTAAAATCACATACTAATAAATACATGAATTTAGTCTTTATATTAACTTTGTACTGATAAAAATAGTTACTAAGCATTAAATTTAAATATAAAGGAATAAAATGTTGTGTTTTCAGAAATTTAAGAAATAAATCATCAATTTCAAAATATAAGAATAAAAAAATGATTTAAAAAAGTATATATATATATATATATATATATATTGTATATTTTCATATAAATTTTAACCCTTTCAAATATGGAACCAATATTATTTGTATTCGTTTAACAAAAATACTGATATAGAATAAGTAGATTTATATTTTCTTATGTATTATATAATCAGCTTATTATTTTTTTAAAATAATTAATTTAATAAATAAATTAGATCCATTTTCAGATGAATAATTATGTTTCAAAAAAATAACTTATTTCAAGCATACTTAATTATTACCGAACCTGTCTATAATGGTTTTATTCAGCCACAAAACATTTGAAAAGTGACATGGAAAAATAATGCAGCACACATGTATGTGAAAAGTCCATTTTTTTATTTAAATCAATGTGGTAAAGGTTTTTAACCCTTTGGCATTTACATTCACCTTTTACTGAGATATTTTTTAGTATATCCAAGTCATCCAAGTGCATGTGACCATGAAACTCAAGCGTGTGTGCAGCTCTTAACTCCACATGTTAAATGTGTTCTGCAGCATTATGCCATGAGCTTGGCTCGTGTTTTGGGCCCTCACTGTCCACCATGGAAATTTCTATGGTCAGAAGCTTCACCACCTCACCATTGCTCCTCTTCATCTCTTTAACATCGTTGCATTCCAACAACAAAACAAAACCAAAAGTGCCTCATTGGTACAATAGAAAGAGCAAATAAAGCAAACTTATCTATCAGAAAATCTGACAGAAAAAAAAAATGCTACATTCTCACACATTCTTTTCAAAACAACTCTCACCATTTAAGAATAAAACAAAATAATTAGTTTTAAATGATACAATAAAGAACAAGAGCCCTAAATATAATATATTAAACTGTATAATGTGATAAAAAGAGAGATCAGAAAAGTAAGAACACAGAAATGTTCATTGACTGTTTCTGGCATAAAATGAATAAGTGATAGGAAAAAGATAAGAAAAAACAAAGTATATCATAAGGGGTGTTTTGAAAATGTGCTGTAAGTGTAGCACTATCCATTTTGGAATATGTTAAAAGCCACCTCATATATTACTTTTGCTTATTTTATTTTATTTTTAAAATTTTTAAAATGCAATTTTCTACTGTATAAATATGTGAAGACTGGTGAGCTCATGGAGTCAACAACCTAGGTCACAACCGAGGTAGTCTTTATTTCATTGAGCAACAATGATGTTCTTTGTTTCTAATGAATATGGTCTGGCCTTGAGCAATGACTGGCCTGCAACTCATGACCTCCACAACTTTTACATCTCAAACGAGGGTGATGATGATGACGATAATGGTGTCATTGATGTGGCTCCAGCTGCATAAAAAATTGGCAATATATATATATCAGTAGATGAGTGGGAAGAACTGAGGAATAATGCAGATATAGTTTTAGTCAGTGTAAGCTTCTGTAGTCTTGCTGAGTTATATTTGTTGCTGAAAATTTGTGTTGGAATTACTAGTTAGTGTTTATGCTTGCAACTGATATAATATATTTTTTATTTGTCTTCAATTCCTCCCTCTCTGTCTCTTTCTCTTACTCAATTTTAATTACATCTAACTTTTTCATGTCTTTTATATGAACATGATTGAGTAAACACACATACTCATAATGTTGAAAGAAAGCAAGCATTTGTTTCTTTTAATGAACTTAATTATATAATCTCTCTCTATATACATATACATGAATTTTCTGTGTGTACCTTCAAGTTCTCTTTTTTAGTACTATGGCTGACATAATCATACTCAGCAAACATAAATCAAGCTTTTTAAGTGAAGAAGAAATTAAAAATGTTAGCTTTAGCTTCCTTATCTCCAATGAGGGACATTTTCAACCACAAAGGAGAAGCGAAGCATCTTTTATGACAGTATATCCTCATCTTTTATGCCTTTTTAATTGTGTAAAAAATATGTTTTTTTTTTCATTGTTTTCTGCTTTTACTTCTTAGCACACACACCAAAAGCTTTTTGTTGCTTAAAAATCTCCAAATATGAGAAAAAGTCAAAGAGACATTGAAGATTTGTTTGGCGTATATATAAATCTTACGTTTCAGAAAAGACTGAAACAATTATATATAGCAGAAGCAAAGTAGCCCACCAAAACAACAAAGTAACCAAGTTGACTTGTACTAACTGCAAAACAGTGTTTAGAAAGCATAAAATATGCACTGATAATGTTCTTTTTATGTATATTTTTGGCTAAACTTTTCTCAACTCATAAAGAAGTTAGAATATATATACTCAATGAAAAACCAGCCCAATGGTTCTGCCCAATTTGAGTTTGGGTCAAAATGTTTACAGCAATTTCAGCTCAATTAATCGCTTAACAAAAAACAAAGTTTTGAGATTTGACTGAAGCTGGTCAGTGATTGTACACAGTTCAATCTATTTATTCATATTTATATATTTATGTAACAATTATCTTTACTATTTTTTAAGAAAAAAAGAGTGTAAATGAACATTTATCTAAAAATTGATTGGTTATAAGTTTGAAGGATGAAGGGAGTGATTTGCAAGTATGGAGAAAAACATTGAATGTGGGCATTAAATTGGTATGTGATTTGCAAACACAAGTGGGTAGGTAATGAGAAATTTCTATCAAATTTCGATTTGTGGTTAGGTGAAGAAGTTGGTTGTGATGTATTTTTATCACTTGGGACCATCCCCATCTTCCCATACCAATTTCAATTTAGGTTTCAAACTTTATTACATCTCTCTCAACATCCCAAACTTAATAACTTTTTTTTATTTATTTATCTTTATTTAAAGATGAAATTGTCAACAAAATACACATGAGGAAACTAAATTATCTATTTATTTTATAATTATTTTGAAACCAAATTATCTATTATTATCATTAGCATTTGAAGCATCATCACTGGATTTTCCATACGCAATGCCACTGAGTTTGGGAGGAAAAATGGGAGGAACATTACCATCATTACAATTTATGATGAAGTGACCTTGGAGTTCTTCCTTCTTTGCAGCTTCTGCAATCAGTACAATAAACATGAAAATTAGGCACTTGTAAAATCATGATGTTACAATAAATATTTTTCTTTATGAGATTGGAATTGGAATTGAAATTTAATGGGATTGGAATTGGAATTTACAAATCATGATGTTAAATCTAAAATGGCTCAAATTTTACTAAGAAAGCACAAAATAGGGCTCGAGGAGACGATCCCACATGCTTCTAAATATGAAGAAATTTCTTGAATAAGTTTCCAGAGATCTCAGGTGAAGACAGATGATTCCATGTGCTCCATGAATACACGGCTGAGCACGGATCAACGGAAGAAGAGAATGAGATGGTTCGGTGTTGGTGTTTGGAGTAGTCTATGATGAACAATCTTTACAAAAGTTAGGCCAATTTTAGAGGAAGGGAGCTAGAGGAAGCTCTCATATAGCTCTAGTTAGGTGACTCTCAAAGATTAATTTTTAGGATGATCTCAAAAGCATTTTATTAACCTTTAAGAGTATTTTTTACAAGTAATGGAGGTCTCTATTTGTAAGAACTCCAAGATCTTGATAAAATGAATTTCCTCACATACTTCTATTTTCACACTGCAAATACGGGATCAGGAGACATGTATAATCTCATACATTTCATGCTTTTACACCATGTGCTTAATGTATTCAATACGAGGTGTTCTGAAATGATGGGCCGACATCATGCATACAGCCTGGTAGCTCGACAATCATAGAAGATCAACAACATAGATCAGCATCATAGTATACATAGAAGTTCGACATCTTAGCATACGGCTCGGTAAGTATCACAGAAGCTTGACTGACAATATGACAACTCGTCAATCAACGTGAAAGCTCGAATATCTAATATGATAACTCGACAGTCAACGTGGAAGCTCGACTAACAGTATAAGCTATTCGGTAGGTAGCATGGGAGCTCGACTGATAGGCGGAGGGCTCAAAGGTAGCATGAGAGCTCGACGGACAACATGAGAACTCGGTTGGTAGTATAACTTGCCCAACATGAAGCATGGTCCAAAAATACAACGCCCAAAATGTGAAAGAAAAGACTATACAATTCATTCCCCCACATTATTTATATATTTAAAATAACAAGGAAACTAAAGTTGGGCCTAGCTATGAACCCGTGTTGTAAGCCCTTAGGGGTGTTACTCCCTCCACCACCACCACTTCTCCCTCCACCTCCCCAACCTTCTCTAAAAAAATTTTAATTACAAAAATAACCTTTTTTAATTACAAAAATAACCTTTATTTTATTTTTAACCATATTTATTTACTTTGAATTCAAACTCTATTTTTCTATCCACTCACTTTTCACTCAGTCCCACCACCAACTCTCCTTCTTTTTCTTTTAGATTCCTACCTCCCAACTCCACCACATCCGTCTTCTAAAAAATAATACAACTACCACTACTTCGAGTTCCAGCACAAATAATAGAATCAAATTGTGCTATATTGCTTAAAACAATTTTAGAAGGTAAATAATAAAGAAAGAATGTAATAATATAATATAGACAATTACATAAATAAATAAATAGGCAAGGTAGACAATTTCCTTAATCACCTCAAAAATTGATAAATCCTCTTATTCCTCCCATGCATGCCACTCCGCAATCATTTCAGCCCAAACTGACACCAGCTCTGATACCTTGAGCTCTTGAATCATGTGATTTCTATCAATAGATAGCAACACAGACTGTAGCAAAGTTGACAAATTCTCCATGCATGATGAGGGGGGAGCTTGCTGGTCTTGTTGATCCTTATCAAATTCAGGAAAAGGTGAAAAAACTTTTAAAAGGATAATATATATATTAAAAGGGTTAAATATTGTAAACAATACAATATTAATTTTGACATTAATAAGAATAATTGTCATTTCAAATTTAATCCAGCAGTTGTGGAGAAGTGTCAAATGTTGTCCTTATCCTTCACAAAATTCTCCCTTTTCAGATTACTCATTTAGAGAAATAAGAAAACATAACATTGTAATGACTGAGGAACCAAAACGGATGTCGACATCCGTTTTACCTTAAACGGATGTCGATATCCGTTTCACCTTAAACGGATGTTGACATCCGTTGACGGATGTTCATATCCGTTTAAGAGTTTCCACGTTAATTTACGGTTGATTACGTACGTTGACGCAGTGCACCTTCACCTCCTTTGCACCTTCAAACACCACTGAGACTAAACTTTGTAACCATAGAACAATTTCTTCCACCACCACCTGCAACCTCTCACTCACCACACTCTCACACCACAAAGAAAGGAGAAAGAATTCACACAATAAAAGAGTAACAATGAGAGCACGAAAGTATAAAGTAAAAGAGGATGAAAAGGTGTGCCGCTACATGTGCGTAGAGGATTAGAGTGGGTAAAAATTATAAAATATTAATCCTAAAAAAAAATTTTAGTGAAGGATAAAGTAGGAATAGAGAGATGAAGTGAGGGGTAAAAGAGGAAGGGGGAAGTGGAGGGAGCAAGCAGTGGTGGTGGAGGGAGCAACACTGTCATCATTCCCTCCCTTGTGAAAAGATTTGTCCTCATATCAAAAAGGTGTATTAGGACCTACAACTTCAAATGTTTATTACCTGGATCAAATATCTTTCTAAAATAAGCATCAAACATAATCTCAATTAATTCTTGTTCCACGGACAAGATATATATAAAGAAAACATTAAAAGAGGTCCTCTTTGTGTTTTGGATTATATCTTTGAGAAAAATTAGAAGGATCATTTCATAAAACCTTTGGAATCCACCTTGAGTTAATTATAACCTAGGAGGTAACACTAACTAAAGATGACGTGACTTGGAAATATTTGTTGAGGGGTTTAAAACAATGGAGGATAGAGGTTGAGTTAAAATATTTTCAAGAGAAAAGTTTGGAATAAAGAAAGGACAATTAATGAATAAAAAAGAATTTAAGGAATGAAAAACTCTTTTTATCATCTTTGTTTCAACTAAATTGGGGATAACGAAAGATGATTGAAGAAACCTGCCTTCTTGAACATGTTTTCTTTTTTCTCCTTTTCTTTTCTTTCAATATCTTCTTTATCTCTCTTCTCTCCCTTCTCTTCATATTCTTTTCTTTTCTCGTCCTTTCTCTCCTTTTTATCTTTCTCCTTTTTGAACTTTCTCTCTTTTCTTGTCTTCTTTTCTTTTCTTTTATATTTCTCTCTCTTAGCTTCTTTCTCTTTTTCTTTATTTTCTAACTTTCTTAATTGTTCATCCATCCTTCTTTTAATCTCTCCTTTTCTCTTTGCATTCATGAGCCTTTCAAGTTTTGCTTTAAACTCATCTTCTCTACAAGAGAACTCACCCTTCTTTTTAATGAATGTTTTTCCTTTCTTAATGCATTCTCTTATCTCACACATTAGCTCTTGGTTTATCTTAAATGAAGGGGAACAAAGTTTCTTCTCATGCATGCTTTCAACTCACCAATCTTGAATTGGTGATTTTCTTCCTTTCTCAACTTTAAACTACCTATGTTAATAGACATGAGCAAAGGAACACTAAAGGAGGACAACAAAATTACAACCGATTTGAGAGGAGGCAATAGTGGTGACAACAATGAGTGATAAAAACCCTAAAGCCCTACGATTCAGAAAGAGAAGGTTCTGGAGTCGTAAAGCTTTAGAGAAAGAGGTAGAATGATGCAAATTGAGATTAAGGCGAAACTGTAACAATAAACCACTAATAATTTTTTTTGTAGTGGTTGGTTATGATTATGAATTGTACATAGATTTATTTTGTGGGTTACAATATTTTTTGCATTTATATGACACCAAATCATTTTCCATAAATACTTAATCCTAGATTCAAAAATTTTAAAGATTGCATACTTTTTATAAACTATTCTCTTATATAATTCTTGTACACGAAATAATATTTGTTTAGATAAACTAATATTTTAAATGTGTAGTGTATGTGAATCGATCATTGGTCGACCACTTTGGATCGACCACCTTAGCCAATCTATCTAGGCAGATCAACATTGGTTGACCATTCTAGGTCGACTATTCTGGACCGACCACTCTTGATTGATCATTCTAAGCTGTCATTCTTTGACCAACTACTTTGGTCTTACCACCTTTGATCGACCATCTTTTGGTCAAAATCTTGATAGAGCACCCATGGTCAACAACCTTTGGCCAACCACCTTGACCGAATGACATGACTAATCGATTACAAAATAAAAGTTAGATTCACTCGAATGATAATCACAAATCAACCAACTATTACTCATTAAGGTATGATTTGTCGTGATTAGGGTAACAAAAAAGTAAAAGCTCAAAACAGCTATTATAAATAAAAGTCTAAGGCAAGACTTTCATATACATTCACAACACATGCATCATAGCGGCTAATGCTTTTTCGTACTTTCGTTTACTAACTTTAGCATTGAAATACCTTTTACAATCCAAACAACTTTTTCAAACAACACTTCACTTGAAGATCAGTCAGTTAACATAAAAACCACTTAAAAATTAATCAATTGAGGTAAAAACTGCTCGGAACCTGACCAGTTGGACTCGAAGAATTATCCGGCCTTTCCCGTGAGAATAATAATTTAAGAACTCTTTGACTTTTCCTTGTCGGCCAAGATCAAGTGAGAGACTCAGATTCTATCCTTTCACTCGTTTGAAGTGATGAAAATTTATGAGTTGGGAAGTATTATTCATGGACCAAATTTGAAACAAAAGAAGTGAAAAAAATGGAGAGGTGATGGCTTTGATGAGTAGCTGTCAAGATGAGCATGAAACGAGTGCCACATCTTTTTCCTTTCTTTTTGGGACAATGCAGAGCCTTATCAGTCTCCAATTATATACACCTTGTCCCTGCCACGTGTCACCACCACAATCATCTCTCAGATAGCATCCACCGTGTGCATGGAGAATTGGATTTCCTTGTTCGAGTTTCACATATTCAACACCAAAAACCTTAACTTGCACACCTCCTTTTGAACTGGTCCCGTTTTCATTCACTCCATGACAGATGTGCATCCATGTTTTTCTCGCTCATGGCAAGCATTAAGTACCATTTTTCTCATGGGATATTTGCTTTCTCTCTTTGTACTTCGACATGTCACTGTCCCTCTTCTTGATAAAAACTGTGCTACAACCTCTCTCGCCAAACTCCTTAAGCACAACACGGAGTTTCATCACTTTCCAACTAGCATCTACTTATAGCTTCTATATATTCAACCAGTTACAAAAACCAGCTTTTGCCTTAACCAAAAGACAAAAAAAAAACAAGTCTTTTTACCTTAACTCAGGTGGGGTTCTTCCCTTTTCTTCATATTCCAATCAGTACTTCTTAGTTTTTGTAATTTGCGTCTCTTTGTTTACGTGTATGCGCTTACATAATCTACTAGCTTTCTAACTGACAGTCACAAGTTTTTCCCATTTTGGTGAATCAATGTTTGGTATTTTTTCTAGTTCTTGACTGTATTTGATTATTTTGTTCTTTTTCTGTTCTTGTGTGCGTGTACTTTCAACCGTAATGGGAAAGTAATTTTTCCATTCCGGTTCTGTCTTTGGACATTCGCTTTGGTTCTTTCTGTGGTTTTTCTCCTCTTGGCATGTCAAGTTCCAAACTTTGGCTTTTCTTTCTTTTTAGTATTATTTTATTGTCTTTCACTTTGAGATTTGATTACTGAATTGGCTGAACTATGCAGATTATCTTATTTTACTTTGCTTGTAAAGTTTGTTCGAAGCCAAAAGTTCCCTCTCTCTTGTTCAAGTGGTAGGAACCATGAAGAACACTATCCCAGGTTGGGATTTTGAGAGTGATACATGTCTCACCAACCAGAGAAAGCCCACAGGGTGTGTTACCTATCTCTGTCAAACCATGATACTGTCCCTGTTAACTTTTCCTTGATTGCTATTCTCTATTTGGTCAATTTATACAGGCTGGACCATGAACTTGTAGAACTCCTATGGCAAAATGGGCAAGTAGTTATGCACAGCCAAACAAATAGGAAGCTACCTGGGAATTCATCTAACTTGAGACAGCTGCAGAAAACTACTCAATCAAACAACTTGGATCAAGAAGAGGCAGCTCCATGGATCCAATACCCTCTTGATGACCCTTTAGAACAAGAGTTTTGTTCAAACCTTTTATCTGAGCTACCGCCACCTTGTGAAGTTGAATCTTATTACAAGCCAATCAGAGAATTGGAAGAGGAAAAGTTTGCTAATATTTTCTCCCCTGGTGCCCCCCATCATCCTCCTTCACCTTCACAACCCTTACCATCTATCATGAAATCCTCCTGTGCTCAGGGACTCCAAGAGAATCTCATGTCTGCTCCAGGATTTCATGTTCCTGATTCATCTCAGAAAATCAATGACTTTGGTGCATCACGGAAGGTGCTAAATTTTCCTCACTTTTCAGCACCCCGTAATGTCTCTTCACCATCTCAAAAAACTGCAGTTAACCTCTCACAAAGTGAAGCTAGAGAGCACTCAGTGATCACGGTTGGTTCAAGTCACTGTGGCAGCAATCACATCCCTCAGGACCAAGATGTAAACCGGGTTTCAAGCAATGGCGTTTGGGCCACCACTAATAATGCTACTTTATCTGCTGAGCCTATAGATTGTATCCATAGACGATTTCCTAGAAGTGAGAGAGGAAAATCAGAGATGATTGAACCAACTGTGGCTTCATCTTCCGGTGGCTCAGGTAGTACTGGTATAGGAAGAACTTGTTCTCAATCAACAAGAGAACATGGCCAAAAGAGAAAAGGGACTGAAGAAGAAGCACTAGAGGAGCAAAGTGAGGTCATACTCTTCCTCTTTCTCTTTCCATATTTTCCATTTTCCTTCATAATGCATGCTTGCTTTCTTCCTTAAATTTTTTTCTTTTTAACTGATGGTATCTGAAGATTTACTGTGTGTTTGATTATCGTCCACACACACATGCATATATCAGAAGAAACTATTGGTTGCTTTTACTACGTTTTGACGTAAATATTTGGTGAAATTAAATCACTAATTAGCATGTAAAACACCCACTTAGTCCATAATTGAACTATTCATATAACTGACTTTATTACTTAGAAAGGAACAAAACTTTATCGTAGTTGATAGTTGAGCTGTGTTGTGTCTCCGTGTGCAATAGGCCACAGAACTTAAATCAGCAGATGGAAACAAGTTATCTCAGCGTTCCAGAAGAAGCCGTGCAGCTGAAGTGCATAATCTATCCGAAAGGGTGAGAGCATGAATATTTTTCTTGTAATTTTCGAATTTGAAACTTGAGTTGTGTGAACTTAACTCTTATTACCAGCTTTTGTTTCTTTATACAGAGAAGAAGAGATAGGATTAACGACAAGATGAGAGCATTGCAGCAACTGATACCAAACAGTAACAAGGTTCGTTATCATAATGCTTGTTGACTTGTCACTATTTTAACTTTTTTTGGTAGAGATGCATGCATCTCCTCGAGAAATGATAGATGACCATCAATGTGCAACCCGACACTTGAACAGATAGTCAGCACAAACAAAATTTAATAAAACAAAACAATAAATTCAATTAATATATACATATTAATAGTGACTTGCAACTGTTTAGTCAGGTTAAAATAGGTACTTCACTAGCACAGTACAGTACACACCACACACCACACACCACACACTTTGTTTGTTTCGAATAATTCTACTTTTCATTAGATTCAATCATGGATGGTGAAAAAGTAACGGTTGTACGTGCAGACAGACAAAGCATCAATGTTAGAAGAGGCAATCGAATACTTAAAATCACTTCAGTTTCAGCTTCAGGTACAATATATAAATATATATGATGATAATATTCTGGTACTACTACTACTGGTGTAGTGTAGAGAGTATTAATGTGTAAGAAAAGTTGTTGTTGGTGACAGGTAATGTGCATGGGGGCTGGCATGACACCAGTTATGTTTCCAGGAATTCAGCACTGTATGCCACAGATGGGAATGGGAATTGGTGGACCTTCTTTGCCTTCCATTCACAACCCAATGCAATTACCAAAAGTGGGTCAAGCCATGTCTGTCACTCAGCCTCAGCCTCAGCCTCATATGCCAAACCACAATTTACTGTGCCAAAATCCAGTTCTGGGTGCCTTCAATTACCAAAATCAGATGCAAAACCAATGCCTTTCAGAACAATATGCACGTTACATGGGCTACCATCTCATGAATAGTGCCTCTCAGGTCAATCAAAATTCCATTTTTTACTTTGTTCTTTGTAAAACCTGTCATCTGGTTTTTTAATACATGCATATATTACGTGAAGTTTTGTCAAAACTGCATAAATTCGCAGCAGTTTATAAGACTGTTTCTGCACATGTTCTCACGGTTTTACATTGGTTGTAGTTAATTTTTTATGTTAGCATGTTGATGGTGTTTTCTTGCAGCCAATGAACGCGTTGAGATATGGTTCCCAAGCAATGCAACACAGTCAAACAATGATTGCAGGAAGCAATAATAGCAGCGGACCCATGAGTGGAACAGCTAATGTAGCTAATGTTGATGATGCTATTAGTGGCAAAACTGGTAAGGCACACTACTTACACCTAACTTTTTTGGATCTTTCTTCAATCAAGATTTAATAAATTCTATTTTATGAATTCTTATTACAAAATTAAGTAATTTAATTTTATATAAATAAATAAAATAATGTGATTAAAACTTTTTTTTTATCAAAATTTCATGATAAATCATTGTATTAATTATTTCACATCTTAAAAAAATGATGACATTTGAAAACACATTTATTAGTGTCATATGAAAAGTTATTATTAAAAATAAAAAATAACTAATTTTTATGTAAGTTTTTTTTTCTCTACTTTATGTTTTATCTTGAAGGTTTTCCTTTCATTTAAATAAAATAAATAAGGGCTTATGCTTCACTTTAGATTTTTTTATTTATTTTAAAATTAATGGACCAAACGCATATAAAATTAAATTTAATTTTAGTATTTAAAAAAAAGTTTTATTCTTCATGATTTCTAAAACCTTTTTTAATATAAAGAAAAAAATTGTTTTTCATAAGTTATAATAATGTTAAATATCTTTATGTATATCAAATATAATGTCATGTTACATGACCTCTCATAGTAGTCATTTTCTTGACTTAATCAAATACATGACATGTCACTATTGATGCACAATGACAAATACTTTTAAAGTTCACGAAAACTAAGATTAAAAATGTAAAACTACCACCGGATATATTATATTTAATTGAGTAAAATACATTATAACATATTTCGTATAAACTAAAACTAATTACACTGCTTAGCTTTTGTAAAATTAAATAAAAATTATAAAAAGTGCAAAAGTTAATTTTAACATAAGAATACTTTTTAAATTTGTTTTACTTTTATATAAACATTTTTTGGAAAATATAATTTAAACATATTCGTTTCTGTGTTGTTTTCCTTTTCCATTCCTCATTACTTCCTTTTTTTTTTTTATCACTTTCCAGGTTCTTCCACCTTTCACTGAACAATACCTAAAAATGACCAAATTGAGGGAATTAGCTACTGGAGTACATGAATCCTAGAAGTATAAAAATGTGTTCCATTTTATGTAGTTTGAAATGATGCAAGAATCTAAAGTTAATTAATTAACTAATTAATTATGTTTAAATTCTGATAAAATATATCAGTTTATTGTGAGCTAGCTAGGCATGAAATTAGCTCCTAGGGTTAGGATTCATCAGCTTCTGTAATTTTCTATTGTTTGTAGATTGAGATTATAAGTAAATTATCTAAATTGGTGTGCTAATACTTCTATCTCAACTTACAATAACAATTATTATTTTACTATATATTAATGCTATAATATTGTTACTTTCATTTCATTAAATATTTAGTTTTTTTAATCAACATTAAATATATTAGAAAGTTTGCTAATCATTATTAAAACATAATTTTATTAATTACAAAAGTTTTTTAAAGTTTTAAACAGCAATGCATTATATAACTATTTCATTTGAATCACTGAGATACCAATTAAATTAGTTTCATATAAGCATTTCATACTTTTATTAAATATAATTTAATAGTAGGTAGTTAATTTTGTTAGTGTATTGTTTACTAATAATACTCATAACTTGTTAATATTTTTTTCTCTTGCGAAAAGGGTGTAGCATTCATCAAATTTTCAACTATTACTAACTTTAGTAGAATAACCAAAACCAAAATTATTTATAGGTAAGATTATATATTCAATTTTAACCAAAAGCATGATTGTTGTTATAGAATGTATATGAAAATATCTAAAAATTGCATATGAAAATATCTAAAAAATAATAATGACTTACTATTATGGATATGAAATAGTTTCTGGAAATGAATATAAATCTCCAAAAAAAAATACTTGAAAAAAACTTAAAGATATTTCTTTACAAAAAGAATATTCATCTTTATGAAAATTATAATAAGTGTATACTCTTAAACAAATTATAAAAAGCGAGGACAAATAATTAATGTATGATACAATATAATCTTTCTTTATAAAAATTAATCTAATCCGACAATTAATATTATTTAAATTCAACATATCATACATACTATATATTAATTAAACAGTTAGTGGCGGATTATTTGCTCATTAATACCTCATTCTTTCTTAAATATAAACAAATTTATAATTTATTCAACCCTGTTAAATAACTGAACAATTTAATTAGTCACATCAAATTGGCTTATAACTATTTTAAAAAAGATTTGTAAATAATTAATGTATAAAATAAAGATTATAGATTTTGAAATTTTAAAACTAAACTCTTCACTTAGGCTGTGTTCGTTTGGAGTGATTTGGGGGAGATGATTTGGGGGAGATGATTTGAATGGATTTGAGTGGATTTGAGGGTAATTTTTTTGTTGTTTTTTTGAGTGGATTTGTGGGTAATTGAGAGTGGATTTGGAAGTAAAGTTTGTGAGAATTAGTGTAGGATTTGATTGATGTGATAGATTTTAAAAATTAGTTTAATTGATATAAATTAAAGATTACCAAAATGTCCCTAGTTATAAAATGTTATTTATAAATGTTATATTTAATTGTAAAAATGTTTATAAAAAAAAATTATGAATAATTTATAATTAATGTTTAAAAATTAAAAAAACTAAATAATCAATTTTTTTTAATAAATTAGAAAATATAATAATCAATTTATTAAAAATAAATTAAAAAATATAATATATCTAATTTCATTAATATTAAAATAATTATAAAAAAAACTTGAAAAAAAAAAAGGAAATCGCATAACCGGTTATCGTAACGGGTTACGCGAACGCGTAACCTGTTACGCAAACGCGTAACCGGTTACGCGAACATGTAACCGGTTACGCGTTTCCAGCGTTTCTTAACCGAGGACACACGCGACATTTCGCTCACAATCCGCGCAAATCTCTTCACAACCGCGGGTGACTGAACAGTGCAACCATCCCGCGTTTCATCGCAAATCCGTCCGCGCATTTCACTCCAACCGAACGCATAACGAGCTGAATTCTTCGCTCACAAATTCGCATGAACAGTAAATTCGGTTCATGCGAACACAGCCTTAGTGATGGAGAAAACAGTACTCATTATATACAGACTAAAAACTTAGAAAAGAATTAGTAAAAAAATTTAAGTAAGAAACATTAAAAAATATTATAAAAAGACAGAATTTTAAAATCTTTTGAAAGGAAGAATTATTTGATACTCATATACTAATAATTAAAACCACAAATAACGAAAATAATTTTCATTATTATTTTTTTACATTTAAAATTTATTAACGGGAAAGGTCTATAGTTTCTTACAAATACATTATTATTATTTGTACAGTCCCAACTTAGGAATCTTTGAGTTCATGACATGACATTCCTTAATCCATCCAAAGTTAAAGTAAACATCAGCATAAGTTTCTTTTGAAACAGGAAACTCCACTGAATTCTGTATAATAATAATATGTTCTTCAATTTTGAAAAATAGAAGTCATTTAACAATAGATTATAATATATTTTTTATAAATTTAGTAATTTTACAATTATTTTAAAAAGCGATATAGCATTAGTAGCAATAAACTATAAGTAGATAGTAGTATAAAATTATTTTACATTATTAATATATGATTGTTAAATTCTAATTATTTTTCATTTTTGTCACAGTGTGTTTGTACTTGAGCTGTGGAATGACATCAAAGTCCACTTTGATATGTCTTTATCATATTCTTCCTTTCATTCATTCCATTCACATCCATCCCCATCAACTTTCTCCACCAAAATGTACTATTTTTTTTCTCAAACAGTATCAAACTTTAAGATAATATCATCAATGAAAATCATGATATTTTTTTAATCAATCAAATCGATTGTGAATGTGTGAAACACATACATTGAAAATGACAAAGATAGAAGGCAAAAATGAAACCCACATGAGAGGAAGTGTAGTAACTAGAACACAAAAGATAGGTGGATCATTAATTTATCCATTCATTCATTCAACTTGGCGTTTTGTGCACTATTTTCTTCTTTTTGGGGTCTTTTCTTTTTTTCAAGTTTCATGTTGGGAAAAGATTGATTTCAACTCACTAAAACTACTTTTTTTCCCATTATTTATTTGGTGACAAAGGTTATTTTCAATCGTGGTGTTTATAATAATTGTACCCACAAGATGAACTTTGAAGTCAAACCATGGAATATTCATATTGTCATATGACATAGCTAAATTATCTAACTGTAATTAATTAATAGCTATGTAAAGGATTAAATATAATTAAAGACTCTAATCATTGACTTTCTTTCTCTTTGTTTATATAGTTTTGCTTTGTTGGAGCAATAGTGATGAAGGATGAGTTTTTAAATATAGGTCAAACCAGTATTAGAACAATTAATGTTCATTTTGGTCAATAAAATTAATAAAAAATTGTCTCTAGAAAAATTGAAATACATTATTTAAAAAAACAATCCCATGACTTCTATAAATTTCTTAGGGTCATTAATTAGTAGAAAATTCTATGACAGTTATTTGTGTAGTTTTGTCATTATCTTCTAACTAAAAAAAAGGGTGAAAGAGCTTGGAATGTGTACCTATATCTTATTTATTCATTTACTTGTTTTTTTCATTTCCCAGTTTACTTTTTTTTTTGTCTCTTTTAAGTTTAGTGGAATAATAATTTTATTTAAAAAAATTGAAACATTTTATGAAAAAGTATGTTGTTTTGATTGAGAAAAAAAATGAAATTTTAGAAATTTATAAAATAATTCAATAGTTTAAAATTAAATAATTTTAAATTTGGCCTAAAATTTTTAAAAGACTATCATACTACTTTTTTTCCTTACCAATATCATTCTTTAAATATCCTATTCAAATTTATCTTTCTTATTATAATTGTTCTCTTTATGTATATCTATCTTTTTGTTTTAATGTTTCTTCTATTTGGAAGCCTAACTTATTTAAAAAAAACATTAAACATGATTGTTGAAAAACAAAAAGTTCTTAACTGCGGACTTATAACTTAAGGCAAATGATATTTAGTTTTTGGTAGATATATATATCCTAATGTAACCATCTTATTGGAGGTAAATATATTTACAAAGTTAAGAATATACTAAATTATACTCTATTGATAGTTTTAAATTCCTTTAGTTCTCAAAATGTTATATTTATTTCAAAGAATTCGAGTATTTAAGATTTTTTTACTTCAATTAAGAAAATTATTTTAGTTCTATTTATTTTGACAAGTAACAAGGATTGTTTATAAGTTTCACGTCTATAATTTTTTTCTTTATTGAAGATGCTTTAAAAAAATTTGCATTCTCCTGTTATTTCACATATACAATAATTTGTAAACTTAAAATATCTTTATTAAATAAAACAAGATAGTATATATATAATGGAATTCAAAATTAAGCCAAACTTTAATTTTTCTGATCCATACTTGTTTTAATTTCTTATAATTCATACAAATTTTAATAAATTTTATAGTTTAACCAAATCAAACCAATTTACGTAAACACTTAGAATTGTGAGAGAAACTGAAATATTTTATTATTATTGTTCACTTAACCCTAATACACATACTATCCTATTTAAGAGATAGTAGATCAACATAAAAAATCCTAAAAACATAAGGCCCAAACGATCATGCAAAAGTTTTGGGGATGAAGTTATAAAACAAGAAACTGAAGAGCTATGTTTTAAGAAATAAAGTTCTCGAGACTCATGTTCTTCTCCAATCAGACGACCCGTACCATGTTCCTGTATAACAAAGAAATTAGCAGTAAAGGTTACAGAACAATTTAAGGAACGAGTCAATTGACTCAAGGAGATTAAATTGTAAGGACAATGAGAAATATACAAAACAAAATTTAAATTTAGTGAAGGAGATAAAGAAACTTTGTCAATTCCGTGAGATGCAACTTTGGATCCATTGGCAACAGTAATGAAATGAGGGATTTTCGGAGAAAACATGGAAGAAAATGAAGAAATGTTACCAGAGATATGGTCTGAGGCACCTGAGTCAAGGATCCATGGGCTATGACCTTCCACAGATTGAGATATGCAGGCAGTTGACACATTGGACATAGAGGAGGATTATTCAGGATTAGAAGATTTTCTAGACTTGTACCTCAAAAATTCTTGATACTCTTCATTTGAAATTCTGGATTCTAGATCATCAGATCTAGAAACATGAGAAGCTTTGTTTGGATATCCATGTAAGGCATAACATTTCTCTCGAGTATGGCATATTTTCTTACAACATGTGCATTGAGGACCATACTACGACCACCACGTCCTCCTCGTTTGCTTCTGCCTCCTCCTCTTCCTTGTGGTGCTACCATCGCTGATAATACCATCAATTAAATTTTCGTCTTTAACTAATGAAGGTACCCGAAGGAGTCGAGTAACTAGGTTGTCCATTGATGAGACTTGATCACTAGCTAACATTTGATCACGAACATATCAAAATTTGAGTGTAGACTTCTTAGAATTAAGACCATGTAAAACTTATCAAACTTCTTGTTTATGCCTTCTAAAGAATCATCCACAAAGAAAGTCTTCAATTCCTCTACGGCAGCACGAGCCTTTCCTATGTGAGCGACCATATCATGATTGGCTTGTTTGAGGGAAGTCACTCTTTGAGTTGCATCAAAGAGACGTTGTACATCATTAACAAAGATATCATGTGCTTTTTTCCAAAAGGAGGAGCACGTTTTGTAAGGTCTCAAAATTTCTAAGACCTCTTGTTCGACAGATTGCTATAGGACAACACATAATTGAAAGTCAAGTTTCTGCCATTGAGATTTCTCTTCATCGAGTACGGTGGAAATATCTTGTTCAAGATGATCATGGTATCTTTGACTAAGAAACCATAACTCCACGGAAGAAGACCAAGAAAAATAGTTTTTCCAATTGAGTTTTGTAGAAGTAATGGTAGGGGTAGCAGATAGAGAAGGTGTTACAAAACCAGAAGTCATTCTAATGCCAATCACAAGAGGGAAAAACTGATTTGAGGGAAGAAACCCTAGATCGAAGCTACTGTCAATGGGACAACAAAAAAGTGACCACAAAACACTCAGGAGACTGAGGCAAAACGACCGGCAATGGTGCGGTGATGTTCCGACACGGGAAAGGTGGCTCGTGAAGCCCACACACCTGAGACTGGCCGGAAAGAAGCGGCGTGTGACGACGCGTTGTGACACCCGGGCACTAACGAGGGCGGGGAGTGATCGCTGGTGCAAGAGGCACGAAGTGCAAGGGGCACAAACAAAGAGCGGCTCCTAGAAGGCTTCCAGTGGAAGGGACACATAGACGAATCGAACATACACCAGAATGAGAGGGATCTAGAGACTGTATAGGTATGAGACTATGCAGTTGAAGGATAGCTTAAAGGAATTGATTTGGCTACTCATATCACCAAAAATGCATTTGCTTTTCAGTAGCCTAACCCATAAGAACCCATGGTTAAGTTCCTAAAAAGCCTACTAGAAAATACATTATATGTGAATATGAAAATAACAATAATTTTAATATCAAACAATTTTATGAACCCAACACAAATAATTGATATATGTGTCGTAAAACCTATGAAATATGCTAATATAATAGAATAAAATGTTTTTTTTCTAAACAATGTAAATATTAACTTCAATGAGTCCATCTTTTTCCTAATTCAAATAGAAAATCCCATTTTTTTAATCCAAGTAAGCAATACTAAAATCCTTTTTTATGTTTTGATCCTCCTTCCATTTTTCTCTTTTCTTCCTTTTATTCTTTATTGCGAAAAGGAATTGTTTCTCCAGGAGTTCCTTAACTTCTCGCTACTCAACTCCACTCAGTAGTAAGTGACAACTCTTTTCCCTATGGACTATTTTGATTCTCGTATGTAATTATTCTTTTTTATCTACGTGTGAGTCTAAAACTGTATAAAACTTTTTTTTCTTGAGTGTGAACCTAACATAACAATTGGGTCAATCTTAACTCTCTTTGTGTTTCTAGGGCCATTTTAGGATCTTTGGATCTTAGAGCGTCTTCAAGAGGATAAAATATGTTCAACTTAAACAAGGTAAGGGAAGCTACATTTTAAACTGTTTGCATGTTTTTTTTTTTTTGTAAAATCATTGCTTGCATGTGAAATTCGTGATGTTGGAAACTTGCTATTTGGACTTATTTGGATCTTATGATGTATTGACTATTTAGTTTGTTCTGATGTTGGAAACCTGCTATTGGACTTATTTTTGCTCTGTTTCAATTTGTCGGTTAAACGATTAACAAGAACTAAGAAGCATGGGTCCAAGACTATGAAATACTTGATCTTGATTAGCAATAACTGGTTTTAGAAGAATGAGACCCATAAACACGCACCTCAATCCTTAACATGGCATAACGGGAGATGATTAGTGACATGACGATGCTAGAAGAAAGAGGACAAGCGAGGAGTGAAAATAAATTTCAAATGGAAAACTTCCATTAGAAGAACAAAGAGAAGAAAGGCGAATTTATAGAATTGAAACGAGGAGATTGGCGAAAATGACTCAATCTCGTCCGCCATTTAAAAGTGAATAAAACTTAATCAGAATTCAACAAGTAATTGGCGTGACAATGACATGATGGTCATTAAATTAAATTAGGTTTAATTATACTAATGATCTCTATTTCTGGTGACTTTTACTTTTTGTATATTACTTGATGAAAAAGGAGCATGAGACGTTAAACTTTTGTATTGTATAGCTAGAGTTCACATAGTCAAAGACATGTTTCAAATTTTTATAGGGCGTAGATAATAATATTCACAAGAAGTTCACCCCAATAAATTAAAACTTCCTAGTATAGGTGATACAATATAGCCAACTACTTCAAGATCTCACCAATGTGTTTGAAAAGTGTACTTAGTCGCTTCAAAGTTGCAGCCAAAAGCAACAAAACTTGTTTGATATGACAAACGACATTCTTCAGGACTGTTAGTTCTACTGCTTTTTGATTCAGTATCACGTCATATTTGAACTAGTAACTAATCCCAACACCGAAATATTAAAAAGATTTATATAAACAAAAAAATCTTAAATATTTTTTTATCATGAAACATATAATTATTATTATAAATAAAAATGAGAATGTTAACCATAATAATTAATATTCACATAATAAAATTAAGTGAATCAATCACATAACCAAACTTTAAAGAAATATCATTATTTATAATCTAAGATCATGATATTAAAAAATTGAACTACTTTTTATTTGATGAATAGACAAGGCAAAAAAATTATAACTATAGTTAATAATAAGATACTAAGAAAAATTGTGACTATTTGTTATTGTCATCAGAAAAAGTAGAAATCTCAGGAAGTACATTACAATTTTTTTTAAAATTAAAAAAAAATAAAAAATAAAGAAATTAATTAAAAAATAAAAAAGACGTGACGACAAAGACTTGTTTCAATTTTTTAAAAATAAAACTCAATTAAAAAAAATACTAAGAAAGCTGAGAAAAATCTAGAAATCATATTTATGATTAAACCATTAAATTATTGTTATAAATTTTCTTTCCCGTTTTTCCTTCTCTCCATTTTCTCCCAAACCAAACCCTCACCAACCCTTTCGTTCTTTTCTTCCTCTCGTGGCGATCCGATCCGGCTGAGAGCGCTCCTTTGGCCTCTGCAAAATTAGCTGCATGAGCTGGTTTGGGAAGCTACGTTTATTCGCCAATTTCAATTCCTTTCACTTTATTACTTCTCTCTTAATTTTTACCCTCCATTTCTCACCTCAATCTTCTTTCTCTCTATTCAATTCCAACGCTAAAACCAATTTCCATCGTAATTTCCTCATACCGTCTCATCATGAACTCCCCATTCAAGAGTAATCATCAATTACGCAGAGGTTTCTTAATTCTTCATCGCCATGCTGTTTTTTCAATTATTGTTATGCCTTTGTTTATTTATCGTGCCTGCAGTTTCAGTATAATTTGATTTCGTTTTGTAGATATAAGTGCATTTTCTTGGCAACTACTTTTACGATACAGTAATCATGTGTCTAACCAAATGCATTTTGTAGAATGAAAGGTTTAACGTTAACCCGTGCATGTGTAGTTTTAACTTTCGAATAGATCTAGGGTTAGGATGGTAGGGTGGGTCTAGCAATTGAACTTTCAAAAGTTATCTTATATATTTGGAAGAATAAGATTGCACTCTCTTGGAGTCTAGGCGTGGAGATCACTAATGTTTTGGCGAGTTTTACTCTCTCAATTGCAAGGTTTTAAACTGTTGTCTTGGTTGTGGACTGTTTTTCAGACAAAACCTGGGTTAGGTGCTTAGAAATAAAGATTACGATCGTGATAATGTTTTTAGTGCTGAATATTGAGTGTGATTTGGAAAGAGAAACAACCTCTGGGGTCTTCACACCGAATTATAAGTGCAGAAAGTCAAACAGAGCATTGTTTGTGCCAGCTTGTGTATCTGAGAGTCATTTTTTTTTCTCAAGTTTTGCATCTATTTCTTTGTATCTGCTAAAATGGACTTAGATCCCCTCTCCTTCCTTGTAGACCTTTGCTGTGCAAATGATCACAAACAGCAGGAGAGGTCCCCTTCGGTTATTGTGATAGGAGGTGGCATGGCTGGAATTGCTGCGGCACGGGCGCTTCATGATGCCTCATTTCAGGTATCCAGGCAAATAAAATCTTTAGCTATCTTTCACAGAAAATTTTGAGTTTATTGGACTTGCAAGCTGCTCTAATAAACAGTTATTGATACTTTATTCAAGTTGTGCTGGTGGCTACCTGCGTGGCTGCAATGATCCATATCTGAGATTGCAAGTAACATTTACTGATTGAATAATGAATACTATTAAAAATTAATTCTTCTATGTTGACCTCGTTCTGCATCCCCAAGAAGTTTAAAGTTAATTTTAATCTATTTCACTGGAAAAAAAATGTTGAACTGTTCTATTATTGTGTTTGTTATGTTCTGGCTCAATTTAGAGACAACGTCTAGGTAAGGTTGTTTACATGAAAACATTTTATACTAGCTGGTAAACTATCCTGGGTAGTACCAGTTTACTTGGTAAATTTGCTAGTTTAGAATTTGATTGTTTTGTACATTGGTAAAAATAAACCATAGGATTGGAGAAAATTAAAAACTGCAGGAAGTGACAAAAACAAGCGAGCATATATTTAACAAATAAAGAGAGACAACCTCTCCTTTAATTTTTTTAATTTCCCCTCTTGATCATACATACTTTTTAACTTGTTATACTTTTCTGTCAGGTTGTTCTTTTAGAATCTAGGGAAAGACTTGGTGGCCGAATTCACACTGATTACTCATTTGGCTTTCCTGTTGACCTGGGTGCATCATGGTAATACTTACACTCTTTGTTCTCCTTTTTCTTTTCATACATTATCAAAGAATGTGGCATTTCTCCCTTTACTAGTATTAAAAGTGGCAGACAATGATTCAGGTTGCATGGAGTTTGCAAGGAGAATCCACTAGCTCCATTGATTGGGAAGCTGGGACTACCTCTTTACCGTACAAGCGAGGATAATTCTGTCCTTTATGACCATGATTTGGAAAGGTAAAGAGTGTATCTTTTTTATATTTAAATGATAAGATATCTGTTTCTGCTGTACTTCCATGATTAATTGACTACTGTAGAGTATGCTTCAATTTAACCTCTGCTTATACTGAATAATATACATTGTTGAATACAATCAACTTCTTACAGCTATGCACTTTTTGATATGGATGGGAATCAAGTTCCCCAGGAGTTGGTAACAAAAATTGGTGAAAAGTTTGAAGTGATTTTACAAGAGGCAAGTATGTTAATATTTCTAATTATATGGTTTATCTGATATATTGAATTTCAATCATCAAAAGCACAAATTTTGTGGATTACGTTGCTTTTCTGATTTATTCTGTCAATGATTTCACTTATTATGAGCATCACCTCTAAATATTGATCCTGTCTAATGCAGGCCAACAAAGTAAGAGATGAATTCAGTGAAGACATGTCCATACTTCGTGCACTTAAACTTGTTTTTGAAAGAAAACCAGAATTGAGGTCATTATGGCATATAAAATCCTTTGATCACTGTTATTTATTTTCTTGAAGCTCAAGTAATATATAATTTAACTTTCTCTATTATGCAGGTTGGAAGGGCTTTCCCACAAAGTGCTGCAGTGGTATTTGTGCAGATTGGAGGGCTGGTTTGCTGCAGATGCTGATGCCATATCGCTGAAATGTTGGGATCAGGTAATTTGACAAAACCTGGTTCGAGATGTTTCGGTTCCGTTATAGGCTTATGCCACTGAAATTTGAATTGCACGACAAATCATTGATAGGTGGTGGCCTGAAGTGAATGAGAAACTTTTTCTCTTTCAGCTGTCTATTGTAGTTATTATGTGTGTGTGTATGCTTATAGTTGGAGAATAAAGTGTTGATTGTAACGTTTCAAACCCACAGTTATGCCCTAAAGGTTTGGGTTTGAGGTTACATTACAAGCTGTGCCATTTATACTTGTTTTTGTTTAGTATATTAGATATTAGATTAAATGATGCATTACGAGATGGATAAGTGGCTTCATATGTGATTCTAGTCACATGTGCCAGTTAACTGTTAATTACCACTCGCATTAACCTTTTTTGTGTCTGTAACTTATTCTTCCCTTTTTATCTGCCCACAGGAAGTATTGCTACCCGGTGGTCATGGTCTTATGGTCAGGGGTTACCAGCCAGTTATAAATACCCTAGCCAAGGGTCTTGACATTCGCCTTGGACACAGGTATGTATTAGTTTAAGTTGAGTTTTGGAAATCTGTGTCCTCAGTTATGTTCCTTAACTAAATTTAATGGCATCGATAATACATCTTCTCAGGGTAACAAAAATAGTTAGGCAATATAATGAAGTAAAGGTGACAGTGGAAAATGGGAAAACATTTGTTGCAGACGCTGCTATTGTTGCTGTGCCTCTTGGGGTGCTGAAGTCAAAGAGCATACAATTTGAGCCAAAGCTACCAGACTGGAAAGAAGCTGCCATTTCTGATATTGGAGTTGGGATCGAAAATAAAATAATTTTACACTTTAAAAATGTTTTTTGGCCCAATGTGGAATTCTTAGGAGTAGTTGCAGAGACATCATACGGATGCAGCTACTTTCTTAATCTCCACAAGGCAACGGGTCGCCATGTCCTTGTTTACATGCCTGCTGGGCAGCTGGCCAAAGACATCGAGAAAATGTCTGATGAAGCAGCTGCTAACTTTGCTTTCATGCAGCTCCAAAAGATCCTTCCAGATGCTTCTTCACCGGTAACCATAATATTTCTTATGTTTTATATTACCTTTTTGCTATGCAAGAGAAGTAAAAGCTACAATCCATATTTATTTAGGTGGCGTACTCTTAAGTGTTGTTCATTTTAGTTCCTGAACTAATATTCCGACAATTGAATTCTTGACTACCTATTGGTGTTTCTGAGATGTAGTTTGTTTCAATTATGCAGATTCAGTATCTTGTGTCTCGATGGGGTACAGATATTAATACGTTAGGTTCGTATAGCTATGATGCAGTTGGAAAACCACATGATCTGTATGAGATGCTACGGGTTCCTGTAGATAATTTATTCTTTGCAGGGGAAGCAACAAGTATGCTGTATACGGGGTCTGTGCATGGTGCATTCTCTACTGGAATGATGGCTGCTGAGGACTGCAGAATGCGTGTCCTGGAGCGATATGGGGAGCTAGATTTGTTCCAGCCGGGAATGGGAGAGGATGCTTCAGTGATACCACTCCAGATCTCTCGTTTATAATCTCAGAAGGCATTCATTATACACCTCCTTCTGCATCGCTTCTGTTGTCTATGTTGTGTTGAACCCTTGATGTGTATACCTAGACTTTGATAAATCTCATGAATACGCAGAAATGAGTTATTAATTTGGAAAGACATGCGTGTGAACATATAGTTATAGTTGTAATGCTAACACATCGCTGCTTACTTTACTGTCTTAAAGCTCTATTTTATCGCACAATCATTGAGTAGACCAGTAGGACATATTATCAAGTAATTTTCACACCGAACTAATCTAAAGGTGTGTTCATTCTGTGGACAATGCTTTAGAAAAAACAAAGGAGGCTCAGTTTTTGAGTCTTTGGAAAATTATTTGGATGTTGAAAATGAGACTAAGGCTATGAAGGTAGAGGTTGTGCATGTTCGTTATTGCTGTTTTTTTTTTACTGGAAGTATGACAGAAGCTTTACTGGAAATGTCGTAAGTGAAATTAAAATTTGAAATTTACCTTTCTAGACAACTTATTTTGTAATTTTAAGCTAGAAAATTTCGCATTTCAAACGGATTTGGAAAACTTAATCTTTGGACCGAGGTCCAGCTGGAAGTTAATTATGACGTGCTACCTGGTGGAATTTCTAATAATTTTTGTTGGTTTTTCCTTCGGATATGGTTCCAAAAACTGAATTCAGTGGCTTTTAAATTCTATATTCAATTTTTAGTTATAAGAAATTTTTAAATAATTCAAGGATCCTAGAAACTACTTTACATTTTGTTTTTGTTGTAGAAGTTAATTATGTGATAATCACTACCCACAAGTTACGTGGAATATCTATATATACCTCGATATGCGTACATGTGAGTATGGGCGCATGACGAAAAACACGAAGTATGGAACTGTGTGGACTTGGTGCTGGACGTGAAAATGTATGGTTGAAAGCTCATGTGTTGGTTTTTTTCAATAATGATTACTATTGGCTTGAGAGCTAATAGTTCCAAATGTTGCTGCCATGATCGAAGTAGAAACTCCAGCTAGTTGTAGAGATTGATTATTTGAGCAACATTTATAAAAAAAAAAAGATTCCAAAATTTAAAATTGATATACGTAAATTGATTTTAATTTTTAAAAAAACTTCACTTATTCTATTTGTTTTTTGTTTTATGTTACATTTACTTATCAGTGTTCATATTTCAGAGACAGAAGCAGAAAATTTTCATATTCTAAACCTTTTGAAGAGTAATTTTACATACTAAACATGAAGGTGACCAACAGTAAGGAAATAATTGAAAGAAATGGACAAAATAACATAGGCCACCCCAAACAAGTTTTGTTGTTACAGGCCCATGCTTTATTAATTCTTCAATGGCATCATCAAAATTATTAGGATAATGATGAATAAAATAATATCAATCCAATAATAAAACGGATTCATCCAATTTGAAAAAGTAGTATTTTAAATTAAATCTCACTAATTTTGATTCGATCCATTTAATTGGTTACCAAATAGATTTAAATTAGTTTAGTCTAAGTTCGTTTTTAGAAAAAAAAAACATTATCTATAATTTTAGAAAGATTAAAAATGATATTATTTTATTAAGAGAAACCTATACATGTTAGAATTGATATGTTAAATCAAGTCATTTTGGAGAAACATTGTATCAAAATCAATTTTGTAATATTTGTTATCCACATAAGTCAGGTTACAACAAACTCGTGTTTATTTATCATTACTTTCATAAGATCTTGTTGATTGAAGATCAATTCTTGAAACAAAACTGCATGGCATAGTTGTTCTGACAGTGAAATTTGGGTTTTCATTATTACATATTAGATTCTCAAAGTTATGTGAACAGAAAGATAGAGAGAAGAAAGTCCTCAAGAACATTCCTTTGGTACTCCTACACTACAATCCTATGAAGATAAGGTGCATTCCTACCACCAAGCCATGAAGAAAAAAGATGAATGCCTATGAGTCAGGAACCAGTTGATCTAAGGTGTCATTTTCTGCGGATCTTTTGATGCGAACAACAGCCTTTTCAACCTAAAAGGAATTAAAATTCGGTTCAGAAATTCGCAACTTCACATGTGAGAAACAATGATGTGATGTAACATATGTAAGATGTTAGCAGAGTAAAGTTTTGATTACCTCTGCTTGCCAATTTGTTCTGGCAGTCAGAACTATTAGAGTTGCTGTCTGTATAAGAACTCCAAGGATCATTCCCCACCAAATACCCTATAAAATTTACAAATACATTGCATGAAATTTCTTCTTCACAAACTTAACAAGTGAGAGCTGGACAGAATCAGTGACAGAAATGTTCCAAACTTACATCAACTCCTAAAGAAGTTTTAAAGCCAAGAACACATCCAACAGTAAGACCAACAAAATAGTATGAACCCAGGTTTACATAAGCCACTACTGCTTGCCATCCACTTCCAATTGCCACCCCTGAAATTTTTCCAAGAAAAATTAACCATAGGAGGGATAAACCAAAGTTTGTGCTTGTGCTTGTGCTTTTGCACTTTTATGGCTTTATTACCTGACAGTATTGGTTGAATGCCATTCAGGAAAACAGAAATGGCAAGCAAGGGAGTCAAATGAGACACAGCCTCAATGACTTCAGTGTCAGAAGTGAAAAGTTTGCTCAAAGTAACACGGAATATCAGAATAATGGAACAGAAAATCACACTGACGAGGATGCTGGTTCCACTCACTACAAAGACAGAAAATTTTGCTATTCTTGGATGGGATGCTCCTAATTCATTGCTGACTCTGATACTGCAATGATGGATCATTTCATTAGCAAGCTTTTGAGAAGGTTTTTGGAATGGAAAAACACATTGTTTTGTTGCTAACCTGGCTGCTGTACTAAGGCCCAACATGAATTGCATATCCCAGTTCAAATAGTTCATACTGAAACCACATTAAGATAGAGGTTATGATTGTTGAGAATAATCTGAGTATAAATCCCATACTGGGTAAAGATGACAAAATTAAAGCACAAAACAAGAAGAAATATTCCAAGACTATGTTTATTGCATACCAAATTGAAATTGAGTCCAGTGAGATTGTGGGATTGGAGAGAAGTCCTGATATAAGCACCAGTCCTTGGCTGTACCATATTTCCAAACTGCATTAAGATACCTTTTTAGATTAGTAGAACAAATTGATGTAAATTATCATGTGTGTGACTGTGTCTATGCAGAATAACACTATGTTGGGATAGAAGTTGCAAGATATTTAGAGAATTTATAATGTATTAAAAAAGGAATGAAGATTTTAATGCTGAGAGTAAAAATACTTGAGTTTATTGAACTGAAATCTACACATTAGCTAAATAGTTCATGCACTAACTTCAAAAGTGGTTTCTTCAAAAGTTTCCTTCATGACTATTTTAGAGAAACTAAAAAGTATAATAAATTTTCTTGAATTTAAGAAAATATTTATAATCTTTTTGTCCCTTTCATTTTTATAGCACAATAAATGTATAAAAGTAAATTACTTAAAAAGTTAAGTGAAAAGTAAGAGTACAAATGATACAATAAAAGGAAAGTAGTAGTACAGTCAGTAGAAAAAATATCTTTCAAAAATTCTAGAGTACTTTAAAAGTTATAGCCACCTCAATTTTCTTTTTTGTTAGCAATTGTAAATGGTGTATAGAAATTAAGATTCGTTTATGTGTAAAAGACTGTATGTAAAAGTAAAAACTGGGGAGAGATTGACATATAGTGATAAAGTCATACCATAACATGACAGCAGAAGCAACTGTGAGCTTGAAATAAGGCCAAATTCCTCTGAAGGCTTTGGCACTGAAACCAGTCCATGTTTCCTTGCATGAAGGGCTAAATATGATGTAGAAGCCATTCAACAAGACAAGAAGCCACCAAGAAAAACTGAGAGAAAGGGCTGCCCCTAGAAGGCCATAGTCCAAAACATAGACAACTACCCAAGTGAGAAGAATGTGAACAAGGAAGACACCAACTGACATATATGCAAGAGGATTCACAATGTTCTGAGCTTGGAGGAACCTCTGCATTGGACAGCTTATAGTAAATGCATAGAGTTGGGGAATGAGTCCCCGGGAAAACACTTGCCCTCTCTCTGCTATGCTCTCTGACTGTCCTATGGCTTTCAGAAAATCCCCAGAAAACCAGTACAGAAATGAAAGAATCACTGCTGCTCCAATGTGTAAGATCACTGCTCTTTGCAATATGATGCTCATTGCTCCAAGCTTTTTTGCCCCATATGCTTGCCCACACACAGTTTGCACTGCACTTGCCATTCCCAACTGTTTAAGCAAAATATATGCAATCATCACAAATATTCAATCAATACTAGTATCATAATACTCTTACTCTGCTATACACTTTGTACAGTTTAAATGACTTAAAACTACACAAAGATGAGTGATGTTAAGTAAAAAGTAAGAAGAAAACATTCATGAAATTGCATCTGATTTTGTACAAGTGAAAGAATATGTTCAAAAGAGTATGTTAAGTAATAGTGTTCATACCATAATACCATAAGCAAGACCCTGAATACCAACACTGGCTAGAGATGCCCCAGCAAGCTCTAGAGACCCCAAATGGCCAGTGAACATCAAGGTCACAAAACTAAGCATGTAATTGAAAATGGACACAACAATAGAAGACCCAGAGAGAAGCCATAGGAGCCTTGACTCCCACACAACAAGCTTTGACCACCATTTCAATGCAATAGGCCTATGTTCCAAGAATTCTTCAATGGCCTCAGATGACAAATTTTGAATCTGTGTGTGCGAGTCAAGCCTCACTAGTAAGGGTTGGTGCTCCAAAGTGTCATTAAAGTCCACGGAGCCCATGGTTATTGTGTGCACTTACTGTACAAATCACAACCAGTTTGAGTGCATGGAGTGAGACATCACAAATAAGCAGTTATTTATGCATGTGGAAGAGTGAAATATTTGTTCACCAAAGATTATGCAGCTAACCTTCCAACATGTTGTGTTGCAGTTGTGTCCACGTGCTTGCATATGGTATCTATTTATTTGTACATCAAAAAGTGGAATCTTTTTAATGTCACCATTGATAAATAATTAGATGGCTCTCTCCAATGTAGTAATAAAAAAAAAACAATTTTCTACCCTTTTGAAAGATTGGTAGACTGACACTAGAAAATATGTACAAAAAGTTAACAGAAAATGTGATTTGTTCAAAATGAGAAGAACTGACATTCCGTCATGAAGCAGCTGAAAGTCTTCAATAGACTGTTAGAGTATCAGAAGAACGAAAAAGAAAAGGTGAGAAAGAAAGAAAAGGATAGAAAAAACATTCCATTTTTCTCTTGAAAATGGTATGATAAAAGATACTTTTTAGACTTCCTTCCCACCTCCTATAATTAAATGCAAAGTTTCTTTTTACAGCATTATACATATTATACATATTATATATATATATATATACATACATACATATATATATATATATATACATATATATATATATACATATATATATATATATATATATGTATGTATATATAAATTTACTAACTTTCAAAATAAATATCTTAAAAAATTATATTTAATATTTTTAATTGATTAATAGTATAAAAACTTTCACTTTAATAAAGTACATTCAATGTGGGCTGTGTTTTGGAGGGGTTTAAGATTTTGTCTTTTTCCTTTAAAAGGAAAAATTAAGTGTATTACAATAATGTTTGTAATGCCAACATGTTAGTGTTGAATATTTCATTATCATTTGTTGTCATTGCTTTTACCAAAAACATGTTTAAATTTTAATGTTTTTCTCAAGCATAAGATTTTTTCCTCATTCGTTCTGGATAAAAAAGGTTAAAATATATTTTTATGCTTAATTTTTCAGGTGTTGTTATTTTTTCAAAATCCAGCCATCAATATTTTTTCAAAATGGAGTAAACTTTTTCTAATATGTTAAACTTCTCAGTGAATTTTGGGAAGATTAATTTTTTATGGATGTAAATTAGACATCTTTTTTATTGACATGTACGGTAATTATTGTATTTTATGAAATGGAATAGAATGAGAAATTAATATAAATGACCAGCTCTTTTCAATGAGCCAGGAAACCTATTGTCAAAAGATTAAATTATCATCAGATAAACTACATTTAAAAAAGCATTAAATTTAATAGATTTAAATTGTTTCATCCAACCATCTAGGGATCATTGTATTTGATTATCTACATAAATCCATTCCGTTCGATGTTTAATATAAGAATCATCAAGGTGATAAGATTCATGCTTGCAAGAGGTCAACCAGTTTCACTATAAAAGAAATTTACAAGTTTACAGCTCAAAAGATATATGTACAAAATTTCAGAAACAAGCAGAACAACGACATACAAGCCAAGTTGAAGGCTCTCAAAAATATTGAATCAACGCCATCTAATCTTCCATAACCGGTTCATCCATAAAACTTCTCCAAGTGCGTTGTCAATTGGCTCGGAAATCCAATTTCAATTCATGTCAAAACTGCTGATAAAATTTTTACTTGTTATATACATCAAATAGCAATTTCTGTTGATCTTTACTCAGCCCAGAGAACCACTTCCTCAAAATTTCAGTGTTAGATATAGAATAAGCTGAAAGATTGATGTTGGAATGAAAAAGGGTTTCAAAATCAAGAGGAAGAAGACCAAACAGAGCACTGGCAGTGGCAAATTGAAGAAAAAGGTCTGCTTTCATGGAATAGGAGCGAGAAAAATAAGCAAACAAAAAACATCTCAAGTTTCTAACACCTTGGTCTTCAAATCCACCAACATCAACTCCATTCCTGAAATTTATAACATTTATCACTTAGAACACAAACAATATTATGTAAAAGCATTCTTTGTTAAAACAAATACGATCAAATAATATTTTAATGTCGAAAATCAAGAGAAATCAAATAATTTGTATCTTGAAGCCTAACATTGTGTATGGACAAGGGATTTTTAAAATTTCAAGAAATTAAAATGCGTGGCAATAGAATTGCTTCTAATAGAATTATCTTAATTTTCTAAATCTTTTGTTTGGATAGAATAATTAAAATATTTTACAAAAAGTGGGATTTAGTGTTCAATTAAAAATCATTACTTCCTTTAGACAACTCTAAATGATCTTAATTGTAAGAGGTTCTGTTTATCTTGATAAGCCATTCATCTATCTTCTCAATTTCTCACTCTTATGAAACATACATATATCCTCTATTCATACAAACATATGTATCATATTATGCATGAATGATTGGTCACAACAACAATATCAAAGCAAAATAGACCAATTTACCTTCCAAGCTGACCTAGAAGAACAATTATACGAATAGCGAAGTTCTCATCCACACATGAATCGAGTATATGCAGCAGCTGAGGAACAAGTTTCATATCAGCCCAGTGCCAGCTCTGTATTAGAAAAAGAAACATCAAATCAGGAGGATTGATTATGATGAAACCACCTAAATAATAATATGAGAAGTCAAGAACAATATAGCTCTTAACCACGCAAAAAATTGGCCTTGGCAACAAGTCAATTATTTCAGCAAATGATAGTGAATAACATGAATGACACGCATTCAAGAAACATTTTCATTGTCAATTTCACATCGTATAATTCTATTAATCAGTATGGCATCAACTCTAAAAGAATTTCACTAATTTCAGGAAGGTAAATTTCTCCATAAATTTAGAACTTGATAAAAAAGAATTTATAAATCAAGGGTCAATAATGAGAATAATACCATTTTATTTGCTACCAGTTCCACAAGTGACAGGACATCACTCAGGCAACAACAGTCGACAGTTTTAAGGGCGTCAGGTTGAGGTGCAGAAATCAAGCATTTTTCCGAACAGGGCTTGTCAATTGCACATTGAGCAGACATGAATCTAGATTCTGAAGAATGTACTCGTTTTATCTCCTCCAACAGCAAGCTTGCAACTGCATCAATGGATTCGGCACCTTCCAAGAATGGGCATTTAACATCCATACACAATTCAGCATGCAGCTGATTTATTGAAGGAAGACAGGCAGTAGCAACAGATAGGCTCCCATCCTCAAGAAACATAATTAGAGACTTCAAAACTGTCACCATTAAACCATAATTATTTTTGTTGAAAAACTTATCTCCACCCAGATAAGAAAAAATATGGAGAATAGTCAACACCATCAGAGAATCCAACTTGCTCGATCGAAGAATATGATAAGAAGCATCACAGATAAATCCAACATAATCCGTTGCAGCACATACTGATGATAATATAATACTTGCTGCCACCAATTGTTCACTCGAAGCTGCATCAGATGATACCTCCTCATTAACACAACTCAGAAAATCATTGGCTCTCAAGTCAGAAGACAGAGTTTCAGCATCTACTCTATTGTTTACTATAACTTTTCCCTCTATAAGAAAATCTTCAATGAGGTGAAGCAGCTCATACAAAGAATAATTCTCTACAAACAGGATTCTCGTCTCTGCATCGGTCATAACTGAGGAAAAAGATGTGAACTTCGTCAAATTAAATTCAAGTTTAATGAAGAGCAAATAACAGGATATATATATATATATTAAAAGATTATTTTTCTGTTGACCAAATGAACCTGTGCAAATATGTTCATAATAAGATCGCAAGCACTGGAATGATTTCCCATCCAAGAGTCTCCCAAACGTCTTTGTTGTCGTTATGGAAAAATTGAACAGCATAAGTGTTAAGAGCACCGAAACCCTCTCCCTGAGAAATTAAAAAGTAATAATAATAAAATTAATATCAACACCATTTGTCTACAGTTAAATGAACTGTTTTTTGTCTCAACAAGGAAAGTAAAATACTGAAGCAAACTATAGAAGGTGTTCAACAGCATTGCCCTCATCCTATCAAAATCAGAACGAGACACTTACTTCTGTGTGAGCTTTTCTTCCATTTTAAGTGCAGTTAATATGTTACTAAACGCCCAGCTTGTTTGAGTAGACAAATTGCACTGAGCTATACATTTTTTTGTAGCAGTAAGTATCCTTGATATGATATTATTGTCCATAATATTTGAAAAGACGACACAAAATTCAGGAAGCTTATTGTTTAAAGATCCAATTCCATCCTCCACCGGAAAAGCAGTTCTTGAATTTTCTGTGTTCACATGTAAATTACAAGAAACTCCACAATCATCATATTTTTGTGCACTAGAAATTAATTCAACATCAGAGGAAGGTGAAATGATCAGGTCTGTTCTTGAACTCAACACATTCTCTGGAAGTGATTTATGTTGAGAGGGAATCATCAAAGTATCCTCGTCAAATATTTCATGAAATTCAATTTCAGGAAGAGATGGAGACAAGGGAAAATCCATTGCTTTTCTATAACATTCCTCACTGAAAGCATTTTCTAATTCTAATAATTTCATATAATTTTCATCAGGCACCTTATCAATATTAATTAAGGTATCAAAATTATTTGCAACCTCACATATTCTCTCCCCACATGCTTGAGTGATTTCTAAAGAATGTGGAGGAGGGCAGGAAGTGTGTCTACAGACATTTGCATCATCATAGACCTCACTGTTGGTCTCTGCTGTTGCTTTTTTCTCGTCCCTGTTAACCCAAGGTATGATGTCCACTTTTTCCCTTCGAGATTTCTTTCTCTTCTTGTGGGCCCTTTTTTTATCTTCCTGTACATTATTAGGATTATGAAGCACTGCTTTTCCTTCTAAGCATTCGCCAAGTTTTCTATATAACAAACCATGAAAATCAGAGAGTTTCTCAGATGACAAATTTGCAATATATTCAACTGTATCATGCATTCTTTTCCTCTTCTTGTGGTGCACATCAATAGATTTATCAGATGGGTTGCACATGTTTTGTTTAGCATTAAAGATCTCCTGGGTCAATTGTGCTGAGGCAGTAACTGGAAAAATGCTTGCATCCTGTGAGCCCATCAACTGTCCATCAGAAAAAGATTCTGTACTGGAATTTACAGCAGAACTCTGTAACTTTGTTCGGTTGGATCCTCTAACAAGAGGCTCCAATTTAGAACCAATACCTGTGATAGATTCGGAACAATTTCCACCAGGAGTGAGGTGTGGAGTGCTATTCTTCCTCAATGGATCACTTGCATCCACGGTTGTGCAGCAAGGCTCCAAAACCTCATTATCAAATTGGCCACGCATCGCAGACAAATTTAGCTTGCCAATTTGTCTAATGACATTTGAATTCTGCATGTCTAGTATATTCTCATGCTGCAAAAGTGATCATCCAACAAAGATAAAAATAGTTAAGTCAGGCATATACAAGAAAAACATGGAATAAAAAAGAGAGCCAAGAAAAGAAATTTAAAACAAATCCCAATTATATGAATTCAGACACGTAACCAAGTACATCCGCAACTACTAAACAATTATTTAGTGCTGATACATAATATAACAACACAAATAATTATGTCTTGCTTTAAGAGGATACTGAAAACCCTCATTTCCCTTAAGTTAATGAATATGTTAGCACTACTGTTATATGATCATAAAACCAAATATTGCAATAATTTAGGGGACAACCAACCAATAAGCTCATAAACAATTGTCCATAACATAAGTAGTCCAACACTTTAATCTGCATATGAGAGTAGTCCAGTATGAGATCATTGGCTTCAAAAGTTGCATGATTTCAACCAGTAGATGAGATAAAAATTTGGCAAAAAACAAAAACACTCAAACATTACACATAACCGTAAACAATTTGCCACTGAAACCAACCTTTGTTTGTTCACGCTTAGTTCCAGCAACAGGTGAAAAGGATGCATCAAGCATATCAACATGATGTAGAAATTGAATGAAATTGATCTTGAGACGTCCTAATTCATTCCGTAAAATGTCATACCGACTTGCTTCTAACTTATATTTTTGCCTGATATGCTTTGCTCGTAGCTTTTCAAGCTTTAGTTTGTTCTTCAAAAGCTTCATTTTTGTACTTTCAGCTTTAACCTTGCTGTGAGTAGCCATTTCAACAGGCTTTGCCAAGGATGAGAGTTCAAGGATCTTCTGTTTAAAATCCTCAATTGTCTTCTTATCCTCTTCTAACTGCCGAGACATCTGATCAGAAAGACATTTCTCTTTCATGAACTTGTTCCAGTTATCCTCAGCAAGTGCCTTCTGCTCCTCTAGTTTAACCATCTCTGAATCTGCACGCCTTTTTTCCTTGTCGACCTTTTGTTTTTCTACCTCTAACATTTCATTTGCTCTTGCCAACGCTGAATCAGCCTTTCTTTTTTCTGCTAATAGTTTGCTCTTATCAGCTTCAAACTTTTTGGTTGCCTCTTTAAACATAGATATCTCAGACACCAACTTCGTTTTTGCTTCATTAACCTGTTTCTCCAATTGACCAATTTGAGTCCTATACTTCTCTGCCTCAACTCTGGCAATCTCTCCCTTTTCAGCAGCCTTCTTCTTTTCTCCTTCTAGTAACTTGCATGCTGCAGAAGCTTTCTTTCTATCAGAATCAGCCATTCTCTTCTTCTCCTCTACAAGCTCCTTCAATCTACAGATTTCCTTTTCATTTTCAGCAACTTTATTTTTCTCTTCTCCAAGTAGCTTGCAAACTTCATTGTCTTTCTTCCTCTCAGAATCATCCCTTCTCTTCTCTGCCTCGATAAACTCCTTCAATCTACCTATTTCCTTTTCCTTTTCAGCAACCTTATTCCTTTCTTCTCCAAGTAACTTGCAAAGTTCATTGTCTTTCTTCCTCTCAGAATCATCCCTTCTGTTCTCTGCCTTGATAAACTCCTTCAATCCACTAATCTCCTTTTCCTTTTCAGCAACCTTATTTTTCTCTTCCCCAAGTAACTTGCAAACTTCATTGACTTTCTTCCTCTCAGAATCATTCCTTCTCTTCTCTGCCTCAATAAACTCCTTCAATTTACCTATTTCCTTTTCCTTTTCAGCAACCTTGTTCTTTTCTACTTCAAGTAACTTGCAAAGTTCATCATTGTCTTTCTTCCTCTCAGAATCACTTCTCTTCTCTGCCTCGATAAGCTCCTTCAATCTACTAATCTCCTTTTCCTTTTCAAAAACCTTATTCTTCTCTTCTCCAAGTAACTTCCATACTTCAGCTTCTTTCTTCCTCTCAGAATCATCCCTTCTCTTCTCTGCCTCAGTAAGCTCCTTCAATCTACTAATCTCCTTTTCCTTTTCAAAAACCTTATTCTTCTCTTCTCCAAGTAACTTCCATACTTCAGCCTCTTTATTCCTCTCAGAATCATCCCTCCTCTTTTCTGCCTCTATAAGCTTCTTCAGTCGACTGATTTCATTTTCCTTTTCAGCAGCCTTCTTCTTCTCTTCTCCTACCAAATTGTAGGCTTCAGCAGCTTTCTTACTCTCAGAACTAGCCCTTCTCTTCTCCACATCTAAAAGCCCTTTCAACCTACCGATTTCATTTTCCTTTTCAGCAGCCTTATTCTTCTCATCTTCTAGCAATTTGCAAGCTTCGGCAGCTTTCTTGCTCTCAGAATCAGCCCTTCCCTTCTCCACCTCTAGCAGCTCTTTCAATCTACCAATTTCCTTTATCCTATCCGTTTGAAAGGTCCCGTTCTCATCCCCACGGCCGCTGAACCCCTGCTGTGTTGTGGGAGTATCAATCTGAGGCTCAAAGCTGGAAGTTTCACTCCCTAAGGGTACCTTAGCAGCAGTAAATTCCCCCAATTTATCCCCTCCTTCAACTTTGGCCCCACATGCTGCAGAGAATAACATCACATCACATCAATACCATATTCAACATTCACTCAAACAAACTAAGCCAATAAAATATGCATACTACGAACATAACCAGATAATGCCTGATACTCCAAATCTTAGAAATATAAAATATTAGTTACCGTTGCTGCTGCGGGACTGGATTTCGTTGATTTTGATTTCCAGAACCTTGACGGCTTGTCGCAGAGCATTGCGCGATTCTTGCACCTTCGAGTATTTCTTCTTCCACTGCGTATAAAAAGAGAAAGAAGATATACTGTTAAAATCTAAAGTGTAGCGATAAAAGTTGGACATGCGTAAAAGGAAGAGGTACTACGTGGTCACAACAGGGATTTGTGGAACCAGATTTTAGTGTCTGATCGCGATTCATTGACAATGTCATATTTGCAATGCAGTGAAATGCAACGAACGACGCTAAGAGCCGGTGACGGAGGTGACGGCGGTGACGGAGGTAACGGTTGTGACGGTGGCGAAGTAAACCCTAAACCCCATCACAGTGCTTCAATATTGAATCTGCAGAGTTGAATTCACTCTTATTAGTGTGAATTTTGGGTTGCAATTAAAAATACAAGGAAAAACAAATAATAGAGAAATTCACTTTTAAATCTTAATAATAAAAAATAAACAAAAATACTCATTCATTTTGGCCATCGAACAAAAAATGGATAAAAAAAGCATGTCCTCGAAAATAAATTACAAAATCCATAATTTTAATTCTTCTTTTCTATTTAATAGGACATACTATTTTGTAAGTCTAATAAAATTAGTTTAATATGTTAATTTTAATTTATTTTGTAAAAATGTTATCATAATATTAATTTTTGCTATTGATAGAAATTAAAATCAACACTGATTATAAATATATTTATAATAACTCTTTTTTTTTCAATTAAGTGAACTATTGTCTAATTAATAAATTAGATATATTTTTAAAAATATAACCGGTGAAATGGTTGTGACTAAATAAAATATCATATTTATAATATGATAACAACGAAATTATATTCTTTGTTTGATATTTGTATTGATTATAATGACTAAAATTTATAAAAGTTATACCAAATATGACGCATTTGAATAAATGTTAATTGTACAATTTTGCAGAAAAGGTGAAAAAAATATCAAATTTAAATTGAAATAAAATACATTAAATACTTTGGGGGATGGAAGATAGTTAAAAAGGAAAATTTAATTCAGAATAGTTTATATAATTAATTTATTAGTTGGCTAAGTAAATATTCATTGATCCATATTTAGCTAGTTTATGAATATTTTTCTTTTTTTGGATTATGATGTTATGTATATATATAAAGTAAAATTAAATAGTGGAAATTGTAATTGAAATTGGTAAATAAAATTTTGGAAAAAGATTCCTCATCATTTTTTTGTTAATTTTATTTTATATTAATAAAATTCATCAAAATGAAAAACTTTAATGGTAAATCATATAATACAGAGAGAAAGTGTTCCTATGTTTGGTTGGATTTTGGTTGAGAAGTCTGTGAGAGATTCATGTGTAAGCAACCATTGAACACGAAGGTGTTGCTTTCATTGTCACCATTCTCCAACAGCATTCGCTTCTTCTCTTCTGCGACTTCTTCAACTGCAACCATCACAATCACACCTTCAATCTTGAAACAATGCAACTCTTTAACCCAGGCCAAAGTGTGGCATCAGCAGAGCATCGTGCAGGGCGTTCTGCATTTGGTGACCGACCTAATCGGAGCATACATGACTTGCAATTCCACTACCGTCGCCATTCAGCTTCTAGAGCGCCTCCCTCCATCGCCGTCTTCCGTTTTCTGGTGGAACCAACTCATAAGGCGCGCCCTTCATCTTGGAACCCCTCGCCAAGTTTTCGCTCTTTTTCTTCGGATGAAGTCACTGGGGTGGACCCCTGACCACTATACCTTCCCTTTTGTCTTCAAAGCTTGTCCCTTTCTCTCCCTCGGTGCTTCCCTACATGCTACCGTCGCACGATCTGGCTTTGCCTCCAATGTGTTCGTTAGCAATGCGCTGGTCTCCATGTATGGAAAGTGCGGAGCCCTCACCCATGCACAACATGTGTTCGATGATTTGTGTCAGCAGGGTGTTCAGGACTTGGTGTCGTGGAATTCTATTGTGTCTGCTTATATGGGGGCGTGCGATTTAAAGACTTCACTTTTGTTGTTTCGTAAAATGACTAGAGTGAATTTGATGTCCCCAGATGTGATCAGCCTTGTTAACGTACTTCCTGCTTGTGGTTCCTTGGCTGCCTTGCTGCATGGCAGAGAGGTTCATGGGTTTGCTATCAGAAGCGGGTTGGTGGATGATGTTTTTGTGGGAAATGCTGTGGTTGATATGTATGCTAAGTGTGGGGAGGTGGAGGAGGCCAATAAGGTTTTCCAGAGGATGGTGTTTAAAGATGTTGTTTCATGGAACGCCATGGTGACTGGCTACTCTCAAGCTGGCAGATTGAAACATGCTCTTTCTTTGTTTGAGAGGATGCGGGAGGAAGACATTGAGCTAGATGTCGTGACTTGGACGGCTGTTATCACAGGTTATGCGCAGCGAGGACAGGGTTGTGAAGCTTTGGATGTGTTTAGGCAGATGTGCAGTTGTTGTTCTCGTCCGAATGCGGTCACTCTCGTCTCACTGCTTTCAGCTTGTGCCTCTGTTGGGGCATTGCTCCATGGGAAAGAAACACATTGTTATGCAATCAAATTTATTCTCGGATTAGATGGACCTGATCCTGGGGACGATGATTTGAAGGTGATTAATGGTCTCATTGACATGTATGCTAAATGCCAAAACACAGAGGTGGCTAGAAAAATGTTTGATTCAGTGTCTTCAAAAGATAGAGATGTGGTTACCTGGACTGTGATGATTGGTGGGTATGCCCAACATAGTGATGCCAATCATGCTCTACAGCTTTTCTCCGAAATGTTTTATGAGTCTACAAAGCCTAATGATTTCACTTTATCATGTGCCCTTGTGGCCTGTGCTCGTTTGGCAGCATTGAGGTTTGGAAGGCAAATCCATGCTTATGTGTTGCGCAATTGCTATGGTTCTGTTATGATGTTTGTGGCTAATTGTCTTATAGACATGTATTCCAAATGTGGAGATGTCGATACCGCTCAGATGGTTTTTGACAACATGCCACATAGAAATGCTGTCTCTTGGACGTCATTAATGACTGGATACGGCATGCATGGGCGTGGTGAAGATGCTGTCCGGGTTTTTTATGAGATGAGGAAAGTGTCTCTGGTGCCTGATGGCATAACCTTTCTTGTTTTGCTTTATGCTTGTAGTCATTCGGGAATGGTGGATCAGGGTATTGATTTCTTTAATAGAATGAGGAAGGAATTTGGGGTAGATCCTGGACCAGAGCATTATGCTTGCATGGTTGATCTGTGGGGCCGCGCTGGTCGGTTAGGTGAAGCTATGAAGCTCATTGATGAAATGCCAATGGAACCAACCCCAGTAGTATGGGTGGCCTTGCTCAGTGCTTGTCGGTTACATTCGAATGTGGAAGTTGGGGAACTTGCGGCAAAGCGTTTGTCAGAATTGGAATCAGGGAATGATGGATCATACACGTTGCTTTCAAACATATACGCCAATGCCAGTCGCTGGAAAGACGTAGCTAGGATTAGATATATGATGAAACGTAGTGGAATCAAGAAAAGACCGGGTTGCAGCTGGGTGCAAGGAAGGAAAGGAGTTGCAACCTTTTTTGTGGGAGACAGATCTCACTCACAGTCTCAACAGATATATGAAACACTTGCAGACTTGATTCACCGCATTAAAGCCATAGGATATGTTCCTCAGACAAGTTTTGCTCTCCATGATGTTGATGATGAAGAAAAGGGTGATCTGCTTTTTGAACATAGTGAGAAGTTGGCTCTTGCCTATGCCATTCTAACGTTACCGCCGGCTGCACCCATTCGAATAACCAAGAATTTGCGGATCTGTGGTGATTGCCACACTGCCATAACCTACATATCCAAGATTATTGAAAATGAGATCATACTTAGAGATTCAAGTCGCTTCCATCATTTCAGAAAAGGATCCTGCTCATGTAAAGGCTACTGGTGACAACGGAATCAACCCAATCCGTTTAATTTATGACATTTTTGCTACGAGAGAGGTAATTATATTATTTACTACACTAATGAGAAATGTACAATGATCCTTTATGTAATTAGAAGGGAACTATTAGAATCAGCCTAACAGTAGAAAATTTACTAATTTATATAAATTCTTACATTGTAATTTTATCGTCGCCATTACACACAAAAATCTGTTTTTCGAACTTCTTTCCAAGATAATCACAGTAGCCTTTGTGATTTGGATTTTTTGTTTAATAGATGTCAGGGTTGTGTATTGAGATGGAAATTTTGATGTAAAGTGAATTATAAACAATATTAAAAAAAATCAAAGAAACTAATTTTGTTAGAAGGAATATGAAATTCAAGAAAAATTATATAAGAATAAATGGAGAAACACAAAATCAGAACTGATTTCTGTAGTGTAAATGCAATTTGTAAGATTAGTTTCATTCCAATAAATATTGCAATTCATTGTCAGGGACTGATAGTGCGTATATCAACGTGAGAAATTATGGATTTTATGTTTTTACGGAGGCATTGCCTCTTAAACCTGACCAGCTATCATTATAATGTGTGTTCCATGAAAAACTTGTGTCAGGTGAGTTGAAAGACTAAAGAACATCGAAGCACATGTAAAAGGGGAAAATACAAAAATTAAAATGAACACTCAAACTAAAAACTATGCGTAAGGTAAAAAGTACTGCAACTTATATTTCACAACTCCAAAAAAAATCATTGGAAACGTCCTTTATTACCATAATAAATATCAATGAAATTATTTTTTTATGTTTTAGAACTCAAGTTGACGAAAACTTGTTCGTTGCCCAGTCTGTCAAATACGATGGAAATGACTCCGGTGCGGCGTGCGTATACAAGAAAATGGAGCAACAACTAAGCTCCCAAATATGGATTGCAAGAATTAAATAAGAGATGATAATTAATACTTGCTATAAGCAACTAACCATTACAGAAACAAGGTCACCTATTATAATTTACAGTCATTTGCTGTTGATCTATATATAGACCTTGCTATAAGCAAGTATAAGCAAATCACTATATCTCAACCATTAATGTGAAGTATAAGATTGCTGGACCAATTCAAACACAAGAAATTTTGTAGCATAGAATTCTGCCACCACAATTTTTCAACTAACATTCCTTACACGGGAGAATGTCCTAGTAGTGAAAAGACCCCATTGATGCCATGCCATTTCTGGACCTTCTCAACTCTTGTTGACTCACATAATTGTCACAAGAGTTGCCAGAGGCAGAAAGTTTGTGACCAGGGGCAGAAGTAGAAGGACTAACACCTTTCCCAATTTGCTGCACTTCCAGTGGAGATAGTATTTGATGTGCCACACATTGTTCACAACCCCTGCAAAATTATTAAATGTAACTGCTTCTGTGCAGAATCAGGAATCAGATAAATCTAAATTGAAGTATTAAACTTTCTAGTCAGGAATCAACTCATTCATTGGCTAAATGTTGATCGAAATGGAAACATAACAAATTATGCAATTTTCGTTTGCTGTAAATAAATGTCAAACGTCATACGGATAAGGATCTTCAGGAAAAGTAGAAGAGCCAGAGAGGGTAATTTGTATATGATTAAGGACTATACACTCAACTTTGTAATGATTCTTAACACAGCTTTCATACTGTTCATACAAAACAAAAAATTAGACCAACCAAGGTTGACTAAAATTTAAATATTACAACAGTAATACTACGTTTAGGACTAGAAATAAATTTGACCAAACAAGCTATAAGAGTTCATCTTGTTAATTTTAAGAGGACAAGGTGTTAGGGGCTAGGGGCTCATCACAAGCAAAGAATCCAAGCCAACCAAGTAAGGATGTGACGGTATGCAATAAGACAGAAGTAGAAATAGCACAGCCATCTTATTCATGCATACCCTAATGAAACAAAATTACTGCTTAGAAACCTATGCCCTGCTGCCAATGCTACTCCAATTAATGCTTTGCATGATATAAAGAAAGATCACAGTTTTATCTAATATGCAAGACCATCATCAGAGCAGTGTTTCTTTACCAGTAATTATGTGCAACAGCATAAAGTGGACGTAGAAATGTAGATACACGAACCATAAAAAATTTATATTGAAAACTTTACAACAACAAACCATGAAATGTGTGCAAATTTCCATTCATTATCATGAACATCTCCGGCTATTAGTTCTCGAGCAGGAGGCTGCTGTGAGTAATCCTGAGAAACAAATTAAAGAAACATATAAAAGACAATATCACTAAGTTAATATGACTTCCATGAGGAGGGGAAGACTTTTTCAGCAGCTCTTCGAGGAAAATAAAATCCTCCATGAGTGCTGGGTATCACTTGTAGTAAATGTTTTGCAGGAGTATCGGTTGGTTGCTTGCTGGGATTGCTCAATTCAGCACGCAGAAGATACACCACCTTTTGCTCTTGCTACAAAATCAATAATGTCAACATATGCTACAAAAATTAAAAATAAAAATAGATCAAGGTGGAAATAATAGAAAAAGTACAGAACTTAGAGGTTGCAGTCACTTGCACATATACTTCTGCTTCAGCATCAGGATGCATGATTTAAAGGTTCGGAGTGCAAGCCCGTTAAAATGTTCCAGATGTACATTTAATCTGAAGTTCTGAACTATTTATGTTATCCTCACGTGCACTTTCACTTTTTCAAGCTAACAGATAAGTTGCCGTGGCAAGTTAGGGTAACTAGGAATATGTGCATCTACTTCCCTGTTGGTTGAAGCGGCAACCTGCAAAATCAGCATCTACATTTGTCAAATGATTTAAAAACAAATATAAATGAAATACATGAGAAGCAATCAGTTATATGGAAATGTTAAATGCAACAATAGTTTAGGAAAGACAGTCATTAGGCTGGAATCCCCTCCTCCTCCTCCTCAGGGGAAAAAATATAAACTAAAATTAATCATGATGATACGCCAAAGAGTTCTCTGTCTGTTTGTCACTCTAACTTTTAGCATAGCAAGTATACAAGAGATTCATACCATGATTATCAGGCTGACCAAGGTTCAGATTTTCTATCACTGAAACCATAATGTCAATTTCTATTTAAAATTTAACAAAATGTGGCTATGCTCACTTCAAACTCAAGCAATACCACATCACTAAAGTGGTACCAGCAGCAACAACAGAAAGCCTAAGTCAAAAGATTAGTGAAACATATTTGTTTTTTCCTTCACTTAATTAGCCCATCCTGTCTCCTTCCAGGCTGAATGACTAAAACACTAAACCCTGAAGTCTGCTAACATGTAACTTACAGCTTACAATCCCGCTTAGATTATAAGGGTATACTACATGAGTTCTAATTTTTGTACTTCTGATTTTCATGAGCATTGCAGCTTCCCCAAATATCCTCAAAATGCTACAAAATTAAGGATTGTTCAATAAAACCCAACTTACAGATACAAGCAGAATTACTAACCTGCTCATTGTGACCTTGGGGAAAGTAGACTACTAAATGACTTCCAACAGGAAGTAGAAAAACCAGAGGGCCAGCACATGCATGCCAAGGGTCGGTATTCAAACATTTTTTTCTCTCCTAAAAATCATCTACTATGAATACACATGAAGTAAATCATTTCACACAAGTCAATAGTCTAGTCTACAAGTGGCACATCAGTAATCAGCACATTAGATCCACCGCATATATACCAATGAAAATAACATACCACGATCCGAACTCCAACAACACAAACAAGCAGGCAAACAGAATAACCACACGTATATAGAAACACAACTAAACCTTAGTCACCCAAAACTTAAAAATCATTAACAGGTAAACAGAAAAACCAACCATAAATAGTTTTGACAAACACTTGTTTACCATAATACATGCATGTTTGCTTGTATATTTACGCATGTACTACATTAGGACACTAAAAGTTAGCCTGCAACATGAAAATGAAGAGTGAACATAAGGATAACAACAGTTATTCTTCCATATAGAAAATTCTACACTACACACAGTACATCTCAATCAAAAGTTGAAAGGAGCTTACCTTTCGATATTCAAGAATGACTTGTATTTTAACTTCCATGTTACAAATCAAAAGATAATGCTGCGAAAATTAGCAGCTATCTTTCTCCATTGGTTGTCGAGGACTTGAGTATGTGGATGAGCATCATTACTCCTCATTCTTCAAATGCACTTCTGAATGTAAAATATGGCTTGAAGACTCATGTCTGGTAGGTTAGCATTGCGAAATTCAGTATCATAATAGTAGACATCTACTGGAAGCTCCAAATACCTTTGCAAGTTAGAACTGAGCATAGGGTCATGAATGATTACCTTCCAAAGATATTATCCATGGGCAGAGTCATGAATGATCACTTTCAAAAGATATTATCTTCTATCAAAAGCTGGTCACTTGGCCCCTCGATGAAGAGAATTCGCAGTTGGGAGTCTTTTCTTGGGTATCTTTCTATCTCTAATACCATCATGGAGTAGTTCGTAAGTGTGATAAGTTATGTGACCCTTTTTCAACAAATCTTCTACAAGAATCTTAGGCGCCGCTACCACCTTTTTATCAGCTTCAAAAATTGTATTTACAGTATTTGGAATGATGCCCTTTTGTAACATACAGTGGATGATACTAACTGCTTCTGGAACCTTGTCCTTTGCACACAAACAATTTAAAACCCGTCCAAATGTTGTCAATGATGGTGTAAACCCCTTTTCAATATTTTCCAAAAGAAAATTGTATCCTTGAGAAATATTTCCCATTTTGCAAAAGCCATCTATGACAACCCGATAGGTATAGTTGTCTGGGTCACAGCCATTGCCCTTCATCTTAGAGAAGAGCTTCATGGCCATAATCATGTTGAGTTGTTCAGAAAATGCACTGATTATGATGTTATATGTTGCGGTTGTATGGCAAACATCATATTGTTTTTCCATCCTTCTAAATAACCGGTAAGCACCATCCAGATCCCCAATCTTACAGAACCCAGTGATCAATGTGCCAAAACTAACAACATCAGGTTTCAAACCCTTGCTTTTCATTTCCCCAAGCAAATCTACAGCTTCACTTACTTTCTTAGCTTTACAAAGGCTCTCTACAATAATGTTATACGTAACTATGTTTGGAGCACATCCCTTCTCCTCCATAGCCTTGAAAATCTCCATTACTTCTTCAGATTTTGCAGCCTTGCAAAGCCCATTCAGCAAAGTGTTGTATGTGATAACATCGGGAGTCATGCCCAGACTCCACATTCTATTTACTACCTCAGTTGCATTGTCTAACTTCATCTGTTTACAATAGCCATCGATCAAAGTATTATAGGTAAATATGTCCGGGAGGCACCCTTTGGCAATAGCATCATCTACAAGATGAGTAGCATCAGACACACAACCCATCTTGCACAAGCCATTTATAACTAAATTATAAGTCCATATATTGGGTTGACAACCATTTTCCGACATCTCATTCATCAATTGCAAAGCGGGTAAAATAAGACCCTGCTGAGACAACCCTTTAATCAAGGTATTGTAAACAACAACGCTCGGCCTCAAACCTTTTCCCAGTCCATCCTTAAAGACAGCCATGGCTTGATCAGGGTCACCGTCCCGGCAAAACCCATTAATTAGGGAACAATAAGTAAACTCATCAGGTTTAAAACCCCTAAAAATTGCATCCTTCAGCACCCTATTTGCACATTGCACCATCCCCTTCTTGCAGTACCCATCAATAATACTATTATAGGTAAAAGCATCAGGCTCAAATCCATCATTCACCATTTTCCGCAAGTAATCTTCTGCCTCCACAACCCACGAATTCCTACACAGACCACATATCAATATATTATAAGTGACGACATCAAGACTCAATCCCTCCCTCAACACACTATCCAACAACCTAACAGCACGGTCAAGAGCCCCTTCCCTACAAAGCCCTTGAACAAAAATATTAAATGTGAACAAATTGGGACAAACCCCCCTCTTCAAAGCCTTGCCGAGAAGCTTCTCACTTTCAGAAACAAGACCTTTTTTGCAAAGGACATGCAAAAGTTTATTAAACGTGACAACATCGGGGCACAAACACCGCGCAAGCATTTCATCAAACAGAACACTCGCATCAGCATGGTCACCAGAATCATACAGCCCAGCAACGACAGTGCAATAGGCGACAGCATTGAAATCACACCCAAGTTCAGGCATGTTTCGAAGGAGTCTGAGAGCAGCGTGAGGCCTGGAAGTTCTGCAGAAGGACTTGATCCTTACGGTGTAGGTGTACACATCAGATTCCACCCCTCTGTCTCTCATCCTCATGTATACTTTGTGGGCTTGGTCATGGTAACCGTACTCCACCAAAATGTTCATAATGGCGTTGTAGGAGTGAACGGAGGGGTCGCAGTTGTAGAAGTCCATGCGTTCGAAGGTGTCCACTGCTTCCTGAACCTTCCCCTTCCTACCATAGTTTTTCATGGCCTCGATGTACGCGCCTTCCAGAAGCGCGTTGCTGACGTACTCTCTCATTTCCGAAAGCACCTTCTCCATCTCCTCGAACTCGCCGTGATGGCCCAGCTTCTGCACCATGCACTTGTACGTTAGCAGCGTGTGCTTGAAGCCAGACTCCTTTTTCGCCGAGTTGAACATTTCCAGCGCTTTCAGAGGGTCCTTTTGGGCTTTCACCACCGCCGCAACGTGCTTCGGAAGCAGTACACGATTCATCTCAAAATCAACAACAACAAGAAGAAGAAGGGTGCCTCTCACATGGATTCAGGATTTCGACGTTTTCAATGTCTATACAGAGAGAGGGTTTGGTTCCACCATTAAAAGCAGAAAACTTTGAGTTTTCTGGTTATTCTGGCTTTGGCTCTGAGAATGGTACTAGAAAGATGACGAAGAAAATATATGGTTTTTAATTTCAAAATAAAAATAATTAATTAAGTTTAAAAAAATATTAGAGTTGTATTGTAAATTATTAATTGATTAGCCTTTCTTTAAACTGAAAAAAATCTTATATTTTATGTTTAGGCTTAATACAAAATAATCAAATTAATTTTGATAAAATTAAGAAGAATCATTTGAACATAACCAACAAAATTAAGAAACAAATTGGTATTAAAACTATCATTTATAACTTTCGAAAAAAATTGGATTTTTTTTCTTTTATCATAGAAAAATCTAACAATTCAACGTATTACACAACAAATTATAATATTTTAACATCACACATATAAAAACTCAGCATATAACATTATATTTAAATTTAAAACTAATTTTACTTATTTAGAAAACATTTTTAACTCAACTGTTCTAAAACTTTAGTTTCATAGGTGTTCTAATTACTTACACCTATCATATTACAAATTTAAACATATTATTACGATCACGTCAAAATAAATATCAACTTTAAACTATTTCAAGTAATATATATGGATTTTAGAATTATGCATAATATTAAATATTAAATAAAACAAAAAATTAAACTTATCTACTTGAGATTCTGATCTCAAAAAATTATAAAAAGGCAAAAAAGTTCTATACAAAAATGTGTTTATATAAAACAAAACTCAATTAACATTATGGTTAAATTTTTTATAAATAAAATGATCAAATGTCATTATTAAAATTATTACCACTTTTAAACTATTTTTAAATCTTTAAATAAACTTTAAAGTTTCGAGTTAAAAAATTAATTAAGAAATAAGAAGAAATGTTACACTAAAAGAGGAAAAAGTAAAATATATATATATAATTAATTTATTCCATGTGATAAAATAAAATAAATAAATTAATTGAATAATATAATGTTATGAAAACACTTTTATTAAAATTTAAGACATGAGTTTGAATTAAAATTGAAATAAGTTTTACTCTATAAAATTAGAAATATTATTTGAAGTTAAATTTTAGTTTATTTAAATAATTAATTATAAAGCATGTAACAAAATTTCACATATCAAATTTAAAAAGGTTAAAGTATAATAATAAAAAATTAAACAGAAATGGAAACTTTGATCGTTACAGAAGTAAAATAATTTTTTTACCTAATTTACAATCAAATAATAATATATTTACTGGTAATACTTAACAACTTGAATTTCATTATAAATAACTAAAATGGAATTGGATGACCATAAAGATATTTAATTTTTATTTTCAATTCTAGATAATGATTAAAAACAAGTATTATGTGTATTGTGATATATCAGTTCCTATATTTTACTTTTTTTACTTGGATCACTAATAACATATTTACTTTTTTATACATTTTTAAATTCGGTACATATACATTAACTTTGTACTCATTCAATTAAATATTATGTAAATTTATGTTTTTCTTTATAATAAAGTTCAAGTTGTTTTAAAACATTACTTATAATGGATTTAAATATACTCCGATCGGAGGGTAGATTACTTTATATTTATCTGTCTAATGTATAGTTACCATTTTCATTTTTCAAATTTTTTACTATATTTCAATTTTTTTTTAAATTGGTAGGTGGAAAACATTTGTCCATGATTCATAGTTAATTATTTAAATAAACTAAATTCAATTGTTAAACAATTTGTTGATATTATTTTTAATTTTATTAAGAAAATTTACTCCATAATTAATTATCTTTCAACTTTAATTTATACTTATCTTTATTAAATTTTAATAAGTGTATTTTAGTCTATTGTTCTTTAATTCAACCATTTTAAATCTTTTACTATCACATCAATCAAGTTAAGTAAGTACAAACTTTTATCTATTTTCTTTCACTTTTGAGTCTCTTCTCCTTAATCTCACTGACCTTACTTTCTATACTTTTTCTCTTCCTCTCTTTCCATTTTCATTCCCTTCTCAATCTAAACAATGTGTAAAATGTTAGATCAATCCATATATAAGTAACTTGCAATATATAACACCAAATTCTGCCACCATAACTTTTCATCAAACATTCCTTACAAGGAAGAATGTACTATTGAAAAATCCGCCATTGATGCCATGCCATTTCTGGGACTTCCCAATCTTGTTGGCTCACATAATTATCGCAGGAATTGCCAGATGTAGAAAGTTTATGACCTGGGGCAGCAGTACGAGGATTTATGTACCACATTGCTCTCAAACTACCTGTAAAATTGTCAAATGTAAGTGTTTCTGCGCAGAATCAGGAATCAGCTAAGTTCTAAAATTAAGTGCTTATATATTCAAATTTTAGTCAGCATCTTTGCTCTAGCCTCTGCTGTTTGGGAAGATATGCATGTAATTGATACTTCTGCATTGACTTCTATTTCGTTAGTCTCAAAGCAATGAAAATGTACTCAAAGTTAATGTGAAATACTGATTGAATCATGTGCGGTTAAATTTAAAGGGGTCCAACTAATACTTTCACTGTTAAAATTGGTGGGTCTCACTTCTTATATAATGACCACCCCATGGTTTTGTAATTTCAAATAAATTTCAACTAACGGTAGAGTGTGTGTTCGAAGGAATGTGCTAGAAGGCACTCTTCTCTAGAATATATATATATATCTACATATGTGTGTGTGTGTGTGTGTATACGTATATGTATGTATATAGCTAAGTTGTCTTCTCCAGCAGGGTGAACTTTAGCCCCCTAAGTCAACTTCTATCAATAGAAGATAAAGAAAGAAAACCCGAGAACAAGGAAAGAATAGGAGGTATGGAAAGAATCAAGATAAAAAGAAAGCTATCAATATTGATAATCCCCCGAACACGACATACTTGATAGGATAAAACTTCTTTGTTAAACATGGCATGTTTGTTTGTAAAGATAAAAGCAATGACTACTTTCAAAGAGAAACTGAGATAGTGACAGCAAAAGATAAGGAGATACAGAGGAACTCACAGAGTAGTAGTCCTTCTACCGAGCCCTGATGACTGGTTTGATTGTAACTTTTACTTCCTTTATGTCACGTAGCTAACTTTTATCACTATAAAATCAAACTAATTATTGATATAGTGGTGTGATATATTACATGGAAGTCCATGTGCTTCATTGTGGAATGTTGTCATTGTTTTAATCAAAACACATCACCTTCAACATCTGTTGGTGCTTCATTCCTCTCGAAAATCAAATGTCCCAAACTCAAAGTTTTGGTAACAGATTATAAGATTTTTCAGCAGTCTGACCAACACCAACTAGTCAGTTAATTTCTTCTCAAATGAAAGCTTAGCTGAAAATTCCATTTCTTTAAAAAGTCCAAATCAGAAAAACTAGAAGACACAAACAACTCACCTACCACTGTTTTCCCCTCAAATCCAAGCTCGTCTGCACCAGTCATCACACCAACTCAGCGGCTGTGACAGTTCCTTATCCCAGGCCAGTTCGCTTTTTCCTTATAATTCAAGCTAGTCCAGGGGAGCAACCAACTACGAACCCTGTGACTTCTTATCCACCCCAACAGGTAGTGTTTCTACAACACAAAACACCAATGCTCAAACCAATTCACCACAAGACCTACTAGCAATACAAGCACAAGCTAGAAACACAAAAAAAAAAAAAAACACTAAACTCAAACTACTGTTAAATCTAAAAGCTAAGTTTCACAATCATATCAATTCAACCAAGTAATCAGAGACGGAGATAAATAAATTGACAAAAAACCCGTCTAGTTTTTTAAAGCAAAAAGATCATATCAATCAATCAGAGGGGAGACAGTTCGACATGTGACAGGGGAACAATGGATACTATTGAAAGGGTTGCTTGTAATTGTTTATAGCGTGTCTCTATTTATAATGAAAAATAAATACGATAATAAGAAACACTATCAATAACTAATATTGAGAAATATTTGCTAAGATATTTTCTTATTTGATGTAATCAAATCATATCTTTAACTTATACCTCTTAAAAAGAAGTGGAACCAGCCAAACTACCTCTCTTTCTACTGATACTTCATAAAAAGTGAATGTTTATGCTTCATCTACAGAAAACTTCGATATGTTTGACGAGATAACGCAGAATAGTCTTTCCCCATTATGCACTTGTGCAAACTCCAAAATCCAACCAGCAATATGACTCATAAATATTAAAAACAAGTCACGGTAAAATGCTGGACTCCCAATTTTCCATGAGAGTAGAAAATGGATCAAAATTGAGACATCAGAATGCCAAAAGACAAATCAAATGAAATCAATACTCCATACAATATGTTGGCTTCACGGAGAAGAAGCTCCAAATTCCACCATGTAATCCTTAGAAAGTCTTGCTCCCCGTGGCATTTTTTTTACAAAATAGTTTATCAGTATTGACCAAGTGATTTCATTGGGAATGAACCCATTATCTACGCCTCTATGTAAAAGCAGACACGCATCATTAAACATATCCTCATGACAGTGTCTACTGATCAGTGTGTTATATGTAATATCATCAGGACAAATTCCTTCACCTTGTAACCTATTAAAAATGTTTAGTGCCTCTTGAACATGACCCATCTTGCAAAGACCATTGATCAGGCAGTTATAACTGACTACATTTGGTGTCAAACCACGATGAATCATATCCCGGAGAAATTTTAAAGCATCATTTACTTTTCCAGTTCTACACAAGGCACTGATCAAAATATTGCAAGTTGTAACAGTTGGAAAAATCCCTTTCCCAAGCATTTCTTCAAACAATCCCAATCCTTTTTCAACTGACCCAGTTCTACACAGAACTTTAATAAGGCCATTATACGTAATACTGTCTAAAGGACACCCTTTAAATAGCATTTCATCGACAAGCTTAAATGCTTGTTGAACTGAATCTCTCATAAGAAGTGCACTAATCAACGTATTGTACGTTACTGTGTTAGCAATGACACCCTCCAAGAACATGTCATGATACAAACTCAAGGCATGTTCCATCTTATCATTCATGCACAGTCCATGTATTAAAGAATTAAATGTATAAATGTCAGGTTTACATCCTTTGGTTGACATTTCGCGAAACAGTTGTAAAGCTTCTTCAATCTTCCCATCCTTTGACAGTGCACCGATCAAGCAATTGTACCCAACTGTAGTCAGACTCAGACCCTTGGTTGACATGCTATTCAAAATTTCAGCCACTTCCTCGAATCTTCCTTGCTTGCAGAAACCATTTATCAATATGGTGTACGTGATCACATTGGGCTCAAAGCCTTTTGCTACCACCTCAGATAAAAATTCAAGGGCCGAAACCAAATACCCTTTCTTGCAAAATCCATCGATCATTATGTTAAACGTGTAGGCATCAGGTTCATAACCCGCAGTTACCATGCTATTGTACAGAAGACCCTTGGCTTCTTCAAACCTTCCACTAGAAACATATCCATTGATTAATGTATTATAGAGCACAGTGTTGGGACTGGGAATTTTGTTCAGTAAGGTCCTTGCTTCATCAACTTGCCCCATTCTGCACAACCCATGCATTAAATATCCATAAGTGAGAGCATCTGCGCTGAAACCTCGAAGAAACATTCGATCAACCAACTTCGCTGCCTCATGAATCCGACCGGCCCTGCAAAGGCCACGGATGACATCATTGAAGGTCTGAACATCAGGCTCACAGCACATCAGAAACATGTCCTCCAAAAGCCGCATCGCTTCACTCACTCTATTGTTTTCACAGAGAGCATGAATCAGGGTCTGGTAAATGACAGAATTTGGAACACACCCGTGCTTCGCCAGGTCCCTGAGAAGCGAGCAAGCCGAATCAACTTCATTAACCATACACAAGGCTTTCATGACCACACCAAAGGTATACACGGTGGGAGAAACACCTCTACTCAACATGTCATAGAAAACATTAGGTGCTACCCTAGGACAATTCCCATCAACCAGAATCTGCAACACAACATTATAGGACTTAAAAGTAGGGTCACAGGAATAAACACCCCACATGTCCAACAAAAGCCTAGTTGCCTGGCCAGGCAACCCTGCCTTCCCATAATGCTTCATGATCAAAATAAAGAGTGATTCCTTAAACACAACTCCTTCATCTTTCATTTGCTTCAACAAGTTTTCAACAACTTTGAAGTCCCCAACAGCCCCAAGCTTATCAATTAAGAGACAGTAGACATCAAAGGTGTGGCAATACCCCTTTTGGGCACCAGCCCTTTGAAACAGTTCCATTGAAGTGGGAATGTCAAGAGGAAGCACCAGCAATTTACAAAGCTGAAAAGGGCTAATTGGGGCGAGTGACCTTCTAAGCTGTTTGAGGTCAAAGGGTTTGAGCAATCTCTCCCACTCTGTCTCAGTGTCACTACTCTCACATTCATTATCATACAAATTGCTGCCCGGGGCAGTTGTGCAAAGTGGGAAAAAAGGGATTTTGAAGCGAAGTAGCGAGACCCTACTCACATTGGTTGAGGATTTGAATGTTTTCAACATCAAGGTGAGAGATTGAAGGGGAGAAACTAACCCCAATGGAGCCACCGCGATCTATAACGATTCTGATGATGCAGTGTTTGTTACGAATCACGGTGAGAGAGATACAAGAGCAGGGTTTGGTTCCTCGTTCAGAAGCAGAAAACATAACCCTCGCGAATTCAAAAGCTATTGTTTTTTATAAATATGTTTTGAAATTTACGGTCAATTTATATTATATTACTCAGTTTTTTTTAATTATTAATTTATTAATATGTATACAAAAACTAAAATTAAATTTAGACATAATAAATTATAAAAAGTAGACAAAAAACAAGTGTGATTAAGAAAATCAATTACATAGATAAAGATAAAAAAAATATGTTCATTTGAGATAGTTGACAAATAAATTTAAAGTTAAAATAATTTTATAAGAATAAATTAATTTTAATTCTGAAATTAAAGTTATTTTATAAGAATAAAAAAATAAAATTAATTGATTTATATACAAAATTCCTAAAGCATTTTAAATTTTTTAAATAATTTTTTATTTTTTTATCAAATAAAAAACTTCACATTATAACATAAAAAACTTATTACATATTTTATTCTTCCAAATATATCTTATTTATTTTTTAGTTAGTAAGAATGAGAAGCTCAGCTTTTTACTTGACTTTCTTTTGTCTGAAATCCTCTAAAACCACATCCTTAATAAATAGTATTGAGTTTAAATCTCGCTGTGAATTGAAAAAGTACATTTTCTGAAAAAAGTAATCATAGGCAAAAATAGAACCTATTTTACTTAAAAAAAAGTGAATAGAGGGCATAATACACTTAAACTATATTTAAATATTACTTGTAAAAAGAAAATTAAAAAAAAATCTCAAAAATAAACTTAAAACATCTAATCATAAGTTTTAGTTTTCACCTAGAAAACATATTGCAGTAAAAATCAACTTTTCACAATGAGCATAGTAAATTATTACTTAACCAAAGCTTGAACCGCAAGACCTACGGGAAATTGTATCCGACAACTCCAAAAATGTCATTTTAAATATTCTTGATTGCATTAATTAATATTGCTTCAATGAAACTATTTGTTCATCAAAATAATTTATCAGAAAGTTTTGAAATCACTTCATAAAAAGTTGTCAGAATGTAAAATGAGGGGAAATGAAACTATTTCGATTGCAAGAACTAAATTAATTACTTGCTATAAGCAACTAACCATTACAGAAACAAGGTCACCTATTATAATTTACAGTCATTTGCTGTTGATCTATATAAAGACCTTGCAAAATCACTACATCTCAACATGAATGTGAAGTATAAGAATGCTGAACCAATCCATACATAAGAAACTCTGTAACATAGAATTCTGCCACCATAATTTTTCAACTAACATTCTTTACACGGGAGAATGTCCTAGTAGTGAAAAGACCCCATTGATGCCATGCCATTTCTGGAACTTCTCAACTCCTGTTGACTTGCATAATTATCACAAGAGTTGCCAGAGGTAGAAAGTTTGTGACCTGGGGCAGAAGTAGAAGGACTGACACCTTTGCCCATTTGCTGCACTTCTAGTGGAGATAGGATTTTTATGTACCACACATTGTTCACAAACTCCCTGCAAAATTATCAAATGTAAATGTTTCTGTGCAGAATCAGGAATCAGCAAAGTCTAAAAATGAAGTGCCCATTTGACTAAGATTGCAGTAGTCTCAGAGCAAAAACCATGTCCTCAAAGTTAATGATAATAAAAATTTTACTATAAGGAACAACAAAAATTACAGAAAAAAAAAATATTCAGATCCACAAAATTTAACTTTGCAAATCGTCAACATGTTGAGAAGTGTCAAATATACAAGAAACATCGCTAACTATACCTATAGCACCTACGGCATTGGCATCAATGAAGGACGTAGCAATTCTTAAGATAATATACTATAACTTGAACATAAGTAACAACTGGCATAAAGCAACTTACTGCCAAGGATCATCACCAAGAAGAAGAATATCATTCTCCCGGTCAACAAATACAAGCTGCCAGCCTGATCTCTGAGTCTTAGGGTCCTCTAGTTGGCCTTCAAGGCCAAACATGCGAGCAAGCTCACTACGCAACTCATCATAGCTGCTGAACTTAGAAATGTCCAGTGACCTGCCAAAGGACCCTGACTTGTGAACCTGTAAAAATTACACCGCATAATATTAGTCCTTGACAATTGACAAGAAGTCTTAAAAAACAAGAGGAAACAAAAATAAAAAATGAGCTACAATATGAAACTTTTCCAACAAAACCATAGACTACTGTTTGTATATACAGGGTTATTATCACTGTAGCGTAGACCCAATTCAACATTGATCATAAATACATTATACAAATATATTTAACTTGTAACTTGAACCAATACTTCAACTGGTAAACTGTTGCTTCATTTTGGTAAATTATATTAAAAAGTGGCTGCATATAAAATATATAAACGCAGGGATACCATCTATAAACAAAAAATACATTAGATATTACCTTAACAAAGGTTCCAGTCGGTGTGTTTGCTTGGTCTACATTTTCAGAAGACTGCAAGAAGCCTGATTCATCCACACAACTTGAAGTTGTCATGTTTGAACTTAAGGGAAAATCAGTGCCTGTGGTACCACCACAATTTGAAGCAGAAAATGGCAATGATAATGAATCATTCACACTGCCCATATTTCTCAGGTTTGACACGCCATTTTGCAGCATAAGAGAAGAGGGATCGATGTTAATCCCAAATAAAAGATTGCTCTGAGGATCAGCAGCACCATGGTATGCAGAATGTTCTCTTCCAGGAAAGGGAGGCAGAACAGCAAGTTCAGACACATTTGATTGTGATGTTCCCAAGTTTTCAACCTGAGGCAACACGCACTGAGCAGAAGCAGAGGGAACCTGAGGTTCAATTGCCATTTGCTTGGGTAGGATGGATGCAGAAGATATAACGGAATTGGACCCACTCAAGTTAAGTAACTGGGATGTTCCATCATGGGAGAACGTTCCTAGTAGACTCTGGATAGGGGAAACATCAGAACCAGATATATGATTCCTGATAGGTTCAGGAAAACTCTGCTGCTGGCAATGCGTAGCAAGAGCTTGCATGGGAGGAGATTGAGACTGGGTACCTGATGCAAAATTAGATAAGGGAGAGATGACATTTGGTAACTGCTGCTGAACAGGCAAATTTTTAAGTTGTTGATGCTGTTGCCGCTGATCACCATATGGATGGTAGCGATATAACTGCTGTTGCAGAAGTTGTGACTGAGCAGGCACTTGGTTTTCTTGAAAATTTTGTAGAAGGGTGCTTTGAGGCTGAGACTGTGGTAATACTTGCCTCTGTACCTCAGAGGTATGAGCACTGGGAACATTTGAAGTCTGCTGAAACTGCAACAGAGGTTGGGAAGATTTTGAGGGATCTATTGTCCTCATTTCCTGGAATGCAGAAGAAGCCATTGCTTGGTATAACTCTGGTTGAAGACCTGGCATAGAAGAGTCAAGTTTAGGTTGCATCCATGGTGTAACACCAAGCCCCTGGAAATTTAAAGATTGCATTCCTTGGTCCCCAAGTCCACCTTGGAGCCACATGAATGGAGAACCAATGCCCATGTCTCCATCTTTGAGACCTGACTTACACAAATGGAAGACGTAAATAAATTAAAATGAAGATGCTGTGTACATCACAAGTCAATAAGATAAAGCATATAGGCAACAGATCCCAGAGAATGACATGAGGCAAATTTTATTACCAGAACCACCACATACCATACAAAGAAGGTAGGCCCGTTGGCCAAGGACGCCTCAACCTTAAGGGGAATGGAGATGGATACATTGGGAATGTTGTCAAAGGTTCAATCTCCCACAAGGAAACTCTTGGCTGCCTCTCCCCTGCAGTGGACTCATCCCAGCCAACCTACACCAGTAAACATAAGTTAAGAAAACAGATTATACATCATCTGTAAACACAACCTCAGATATTTCTATAATAGTGCTAAATTGTATCATGACAACAACATATAGTTGCTAGATGAATCAAACAATCATGACAAACCTTCACAGAACGCCAGTGTGAATTTGGCCAGCGGACAGGATCTAAATCACTAATACCAGTTATGGTACCCATGTATCTGGACAATAACATGTTACAGTAAGTATAGGTTCAAATGTTTAAGAAAAAACAAACTTAGAAAAGATTGTTGTTCTGAAGAAAAGCAAATATTGTTGTGGCTAATCATTCAAAGCCTTTGTCTTTTGGAAGGATACATGCATATATTGCCATGGCTAATCACTCAACAAAAACTTTGACCTTTATAGTATGGAAGCACATAATAATGCGTCAACAGTCAGGAACAGGAGTGCACAGCACAGTGTGGCAAGCATCAAATGACATACAGAAAACTACTATTGCAAGAATAATGTCTACAAATCAACAAATCAGTAACATAAAAAGGCAAGATCCGAAATCAAGGAAAGTTAAAGAGAAAAGTGGGCAGTGTTTAATAGGATCAAAAGTCCACAGCACATTTGCAACTGACACAATTGTTTAAGTCAAAGTCCCACATAACGGGGTCCAGCTAATAATTTCACTATTACAAATGGGGTGGGATCATGAGCAGTTACCAGCAAGGCTGATTGGGAAACTACAGTATTCTGTGAATAGCAGTATATTTGTTTCTTTATTCATTACACAGGAGACTGCACACGTTCATTGATGAACCACAAAAAAAGAACATAAATAAAATCGGGAAAGTAAAATTTTAAGCTAAATTACATCATTGGACTCTAATACTTTGAGAGAATTGAGATATCCCCTATAGTTTAAAAAAATTAGTCCCATGACCCACCACCCTACCATTAGAGGGTTATATGAACCATTTTAAAAATGAAACTTTAATTCCAAACTATCAGAAAATTTTGAATTTGTCCATAAAGTATATGGACCCAAGAAGTAATTTAGCCAAATAAACTCTCTCGCGTAAGTAGCAGGACAAAAACATAATGTGAACACTATGTTTCACACAGGAGAGGGGAAAATATAGGACAAGAAATACCTACCGACGAACACTTGATTCTTCTGTCTCAAACAGCATCCTAAATCGCATCCCAACAGAAACTCGTGTATGATATACTGCTTTAACATACTTGGCCAAAGGAATGACAAATTCAGATGGGCTTGCCCTATTAAAAAGAGAAAAGCAAGCTCAGTATGATTTTTAGGGTAATAATTCTCATCATTTGCATTAAAGTTACATACCTAGGATTATAGAATATAGTAAAGCGGCTGTTTGTAGCAGTTGCATGAGCTGCAGCAGCAAGAAGACCAATGTGCATGCTATCACTTGACAGAACTGATGATGGCATGATAGTCTGTGGACGATTTGCTCGCCGTATGCCCAAGAGTAATTGATTTTTTTCATTCCTGATAAAAAGAACAGGAAGAATGATTACAATAATATCTTAATAGTTCCTTGTAATTGATTTTGGTCATGTCTATGATCTATATAAATGCAACTACTGGTGATATTGTTCTACAAGCAGGCTAACAAGATAAACAATTTTTTCAGATTATAAAGCTCCCAAAGACGGACATAATTTTAAAATAATGAGGAAATAATACAAATAAGTATGATTTCTAGTCTAATCTCTCTAATAAGTTCCTTCAGTTTAGAATACATCTATAACGAAAACTGTATACAAGATGGAGGGAGAAAAGACAAGTTGAACCTCCAATTGGATAGTCATTGGAAATATTAGAATTATACGTACCAGATGAAAAGGACTGAATCACCCGCAACAAGCCTCTTGGCACTGACAAAGACACTCCAACCAGTAGTAAGAAGATGCCTTTTGGGCTGACCTGAAAGTGAAGATATAAAGTAGTTATTAGTGAAAACATTTAAGAAACAATTTAACTAATGTTTATGAGCTAATCATTCCTTGGTTTCACATACACAATTGTCAAATTTGACAAGGAAAAGGATTTTCAGGAGAAGTGGAAGAGCCAGAGAAGATAAGTCGTATATGATCAAGGACTATACACTCAACATTTATAATGATCCTTAACAAAGCCTTCATATTGTTCTTGCTAAATAAAAAATTAGACTGGCCAAAGTTGAGTTAAATTTTAATATTACAAAAAGCAATGCTATTTTACAAGTTGTAATGCTAAGTTTAAGACAAGAAACAAATTGGACCAAACAAGCCAAGCAGCGAACCAAATAAGGATGGAATGAGTATGCAGTAAGCCATAAATAGAAATAGTGCAGCTAATTTAGTCATATCATATGCAAATAAATTACTCCTTAGAAACCTATGTCCTGCTTCCAATGCTACTCAGATTATGTTTTGCACAATAAAAAGGAAGATCGCAGATTTGAGTGCATTGAATATGTAATTACATAATAGGTGTTTATTACCAGTAGAGGAACAGCATAAAGTGAACAGAAAAAAGTAGATGTGGAGTCCACAAATAATTTTATACCAAAAGCTTAAAAAAATAAACCTCGAAATATGTGTCTAAACTTCCATTCATTATCATGAAGATCTCTAGCAATTAGTTCTTGAGCAGGAGGCTGCTGTGAGTAATCCTGTTCAAGAAACATATTAGTCACATCAAGAAATGACAAACTAACTACTGAGAATAAAATATATCACAAAGTTAATATGACTTACAAGAGGAGGGAAGACTTTTTCAGCTGCTCTTCGAGGAACAGAAAATCCTCCATGAGTGCTGGTATCACTTGCAGTTAATGTTTTGCAGAAGTAATTTGTTGGTTGCTTGCTGGGAGTGCCCAATTCAGCAGGCATAAGATACACCTCCTTTTGCTCTTGCTACAAAATTAATAATGTCAAAATATGCTATCAAAATATATATATAAGAAAAAGGTAGAAAATAAGAGAAAAGTACTGGACTTAGAGGTTGCAGAGTCATTTGTGCATATACTTCATCAGTTTCAGCATCCGCCTGCAAGATGCATGCTTTAAAGGTTCAGAGTGCAAGCTGATAAAAATGCGTTCTGAGGTATATTTAACCTGAATTTAAGAACTATAAATGTTATCCTTACATGCATTGTTACATTGTGAAGCTGACAGATAAGTTGCGGTGGCAAGTTAGGGTAATTAGGAATATGTGCATCTACTTCCCTGTTGGTTGAAGCAGCAACCTGTAAAATCAACATCTATATTTGTCAAAAGACTAAAGAAACAGATATAAATGAAACAATAGTTTGGAACCCCTTCCGCGTCAGGAAAAATTATAAACTGAAATTAATCATGATGATACAACAAAGATTTCTGTATCTGTCGGTCACTCATTTTTAGCATAGAAATTATACTAGAGATCCATACCATAATATTCAGGACAACCAACGTTCAGACTCTTCCAGAACTGAAATCATAAATTCAACAAAGCGGTACTCATGCTAATAAAAAATACTCATGCTAATAAAAAAAAACGATGCTCATTTCAAGAATAAAGATAAAGAATATCACATATGTTACTATGGACTTTGCTTATAAGCTAGAGAAGTAGAAACAACAGAAAGAATAAAATCAAAGGATTAATGAAGCATCTTTTATTTTCTCATCACTTAATTAGCCCGTCCTCCCTCCTTCCAGGCACAATGACTTAAACACTAATTCGTGAAGTCTGCTAACATGTAACTCAGCTTACAGCACTTCATACTTTCATAGTACTGCTGAAAAGTTGAGTCCCCAGTCCTATCAGACCAATTTTATCTTGTCTTAATGTTACAAGCTTGAATCGGCACAAGCATAACTAATTTTACCATACATACACAAGAAACAATAAGTTGACGTCTACTCCACTGACTTCAGAAGATAGATAGAATAGTACAACTACCCTGCTCACTGAGATCGTAAGGACATACTAAGTGAGGTTCTAATTTTCTATACAACTTTTCACAATGTAAAAAAATTTAGGGATGGTTCAATAAATCCAACTTAGCATTACTGACCTGCTCACTGTGACCTTGGGGAAAGTAGACTACACGACTTCCAACAGGAGGCAGAGAAACCAGAGGGCCAGCACATGCATGCCAAAGCTCAGAATTCAAACATTTTTTCTCCCCTGCAAAATCAGACTAACATGAGTACACATGAAGTAAATCATTTCCCACGAGTCAGAAAGGACCTATAGTCCAGTCTACAAGTGGCATATCAGTAATCAACACATTAAGTCCACTGCATATTTACCAATCAAAAACACCATACCACAATCCAAACTCCAACCGCGCAAACAAACAGGCAAACAGAATAACCACACATAAATAGTAACACAACACAACCTTGTCACCTCAAACTTAAAATCATAAACTGCAAACACCAGCAGACTAGGCACCACCGACACTTAAATTAAATCGACATGACGCTAAGAAGTTGACCCTGACCTGTACATAAATATTAAAAACAAACAAAAACAGACCACGGCAACTTGTTCAACCTCACTCGATGCCATGTAATAATGACAAACAAAACCTACAAGTATTGTACTTCTAGTGTATTCATGTCCTCTCCCCCCAAATCCATGCAAAGACAAAAAGAACCACCCACACAAAAAAACACATAACAAACGTCAAGACAAGAGAAATTCTCAAAAAGTGGGGGACAGCGCAGAACAGCATACAAAACAATTTGCACAAAAACGAAAGAATTAAAGAAGCTACCACTACCTTCTTCCTCCCCCGGTTGATTAAATCCAGAAGAAGAAAGCTTCATGCTTGGAGCTATAACAACAGGTGAGGTTCCAAACTAGTAAAAACCCAAGCACCCGAAGTTGAATAAAATCATCATTATTGTTGTTATTATTATGCACGCAAATTTTGCACGTCCCTTTGAATCAGAAATGGTCCTAAGTCATAGTCCACCCACCCACCCACCAAAAATTAACAGCACCCACAGAATCCCATCATCCGAAGCCACTTCCAATGCAACACCCGAACCTCCTGGTTCTCATAACACGCCCAAATCCAACCCTAATTTGGAAGCTGAAGCTGAAACCCTAGCTCGGCAGATCTCACAGAAAGGAAGGTGAACAGTGGAATTAGAGAGAGTGAAGGAGAGAGGCGAGTGAAGTGAGAGTGACATTCATGTGGATTTCAGTGGAAGAAGCAGAGAATGCGATTTGTGTGTGCGTGTGTGTGTGAGAGAGAGAGATAGAGAAAGCGAAACGAGTAATGGCTATGTTGTTACTCACAACAATAATGCACAGTGACTGGTAATAATTGATCCATGGCTACTATACGAAATGGTAACGACGACGGAAAATACGGAACTTTTCTACTATACGTACATAGATACTCATTGGATACTATCAACCCAGAACTTCCCAAATTTGACCAACTTCTCTTTTTTACTACCAAAACATGATTGATTAATTTTTATATTGTTCAGAATATTTTTTAATGACAGAGATAAGAACAAATATTTTCCTTTAATATTCTAAACAAATGTAAGAAAGTTATGCCAAACAAATGTTTTAAACTATAAACATTTATTGAAATTAAAGCAAAGCTGATCTTGAAAAAAAAAACTTTTGAGAAATAGTATAATATTTTCAAAACAAAAGTATTATGAGGTTTTGCAAAAGGATAGAGTGTCATGATTAGAAAATTTAAAAATATTTATGTCTTCATGAATTTCAATTTTTTTCAGTGTATTTTTGTAATCGTTTTTGTCAACTGTACTATTTTTTTTTTTACAATTTCGATTCACGGTTGAATTTTTTTACTGTCTCTCACTGATTTTGAGTTTCAATATATAAAAAATCAGTGTATTTGATCATAAAAGACAAACAAAATTCATCCATGACAAAATCACCATTTAACCTAAATCATATGAAAATAAGTCACAATTAATAGAGATTAGAAAAATTAACAGAGAGAAAGAGAATTCAAAAAGACGATGTATATCACACACTATGCCCCCACATAATTTTTCAAATATACGATTGTTTTTTACTGACATGAACTTTTTATAACTATTTCTCTGTTTTTTATCATCTATCACATTATTTACATGATCACTATGTGACTTTGGTGTTAATTATCTCTTCTACCCTTTTATGCATGTTATATTACCTTCGTCATAAGAAACAATTTTGTCCTCAAAGTTGAACAGAGTATATGAATCTTTCACTTCCTCGACATCTTTTCAAATAGCCTTTTTAGGTTCTAAAATGTCCCATTACACTAAGACCTGCGACACTTTCTGATAATTTCTTGTCACTCTATATCTTAATATTGTCCATGGTTGATTTGTAGGGTCGAATTCTGATGTAGTGAGAGGCAAAGGTACGTACTGTTGTGGTAAATTACCTTGAAACTTCTTGAGCAGAGAAATGTGAAAAACATGATTTATTTTGACTACCTCTTATAGCTTTAATTTATAAGTCATTGAACCAATCTTTTGAATCACCTCAAACGGTCCAAAAAACTTGAGTCCAAGTTTTTGGTGTATAATGCTACAGATTGTTGTATGTATGGTTGTAGTTTAACCAAAGCAGTATCTCCTACCTCCAAATGGATATCTCTCCTCCTTTTATCTACTTATTTCATATAATTTTTAGATTTCAGTAAATTTTCCTTCAATTGTAATATAAGCTGATCCTTGGTTATCAAAACTTCTTGTACCGAAATAAAATCCTTCGGATTATGTTCATATTTAACAATTTTAGGAAGAAATCTTACAAACACAGCTTGAAAAGGAATTATGTCTAAACTGTGGTGAAAGGAAGTATTATACCAATATTAGGTCCAAGATAGCATATTAGGCTAAGACTTAGGATTCTCATAAACATAACACCTCAAATAAATCTCCAATGTCTTGTTTAGATTCTCCGTTTTCCCATCAGATTGCGAATGATAAACAGATTCCCTTGACAAGGTAGTTCCTTTCATATTAAGCGTATCAAGCATTCATAAGTATCATAGTCAATTCCATATCTAAAAACCAAAACTCTCACAATTTTCCTCGCCGGATGAGACTAACCTTTTGCCTAGCGAATTATGAAGAAAAATGTCTCACACATGCAGGAAAAAGTGGCGCTCAATTATACAAAGCCAACGCTCAATGCAAATCAATTCGCATTTTTTTGGTCGTTAAACGACACAAACCTGGCACTTAACGACTTGAAGCTGAAATATTCCCTAACCCTCACTATCAAGCTAGTGCTAAACACCACATCAATGTCACTCAACGCCATATAAGAAAACAATAACTTCAAAGTTTCAAATTAGGAAACTAGGGACCTATTTATATGACCAAATTAATATTATTGGCTTAGTAATGGTTTGAAAACAAGTTTAAGTGTCAAAATAAATATCAATTTGCTCAAATGGCGATATTCTCAATTCCTCAACTTAACCCAAGCAGACAATTTCAAACAATACAAAACCAATTCAATGCATGAGATTATTCAGTCATTCAACCATTAATTTCAGACAAGTTAGACATGCAGTTTCACGTTCTTAGAGGATCTTAAGCATACAAATAAGGTATTAAGTTTCCCTTACCTGTTAGAAGCTCAAATTGCTTTATGAAACTTATAACGACTCCCTAACTCAAGGAACTCTATCTGCTCCTACAAACCACATAATCATGATCAAGACATACTATTAGTACCATTAATCAGTAGAGAGTCTTGTAAAAGACTTAGATGACACATGTGATAGAACAACACTCACATGCATGAAAAAACTTATAAACTAGGAAAAAAACATAAACTAACTTACTTTTTTTAAGAACTGGCTGGATAAACTTAAAAATCTTGCCTTAGTGATCACTTGAGCATTTCCTGATCTTCAAACAAACGAAATACGAGTTAAAAGACTTAGAAAGAGGATAAAGAACTCGTAGATAATATGTTTTATAATTATATATAATGAAACTTTTTAACTGAAATTTTATTTATATTTTTAAATTTTTAAAAACTAATCTTATTATTTAAAGCATTTTATTACTCTGCTATATTTTCTAAATTCTTACAAAACTTCTTAAAGAGTGACGAATAAAAGATAAAAGGAAAAAATTTTATATATTCTTACGTAATTTTATTTCCTGGGATGCTTTGTATAGATATATAAATGTGTATGTTCAAATTTCTTACGAAGAAAGAAGAATAATTATTTTGAAAAGTTATTTCAGAAAAATTGTAAATATAATAAATATAAATTTATATATTATATATTTTTTTGAATTAATAGTAGTAATGTAACTGAAATTTATTTAATTTAAATGTATATATAATGAGATGAAAATATTGATTATTATTTTATTTTATTTATATTATTATTTTTCGTTAAAAATTAATTAATTTTAATATATGTGTATATGTTTAGGTGTGTACTTTAAGACATGTAACTTTTAATATATATTTTAATTACTGTATATCAAACTATTAATATGCACCCTAAACAAAGGTAAATACAAACTTTTTCAGAATCATAAAAGGAAAACAAAAATATATGGAAACGAATCGGGGTGGGTCCTCATGCTCGGCATGTTCTCTCCCAAAAGATCTATGTGAATTAGTTTTTTTAATATAATAAATTCGAGTATGGTGTTATTTTACATAATCATTTCCTTTTTGTATAATTGAATATTTTACGTTATTTTATATGTTAAAGAATCGTTTATATAAATATATATATATATATAATTTTATATGTCTTAAAATTTTAGAAAATAACATTTTAGAAATTGTGATGGTTTAAAGATAATAGATTATTTTAATATTAAATAATTTTAATATAAATAGTTTTAATATAAATAATTTTGTTATAAATGAATTTTATTTTTTTAAAATGTATTATTTATACAAATCACATTTCTATACTTTCTTAGGAGTTCTTATTCTCCCTTCTTCTTCTGATCCAAAAACTGTGATGATAAAATTAGTCTTTGCAATGAGTTCTTTAAATTGATCAAATAAAAAAATAAATTGGTTTTCTATTCAACTTTTTTTTATATGTTTTATCTTTTTTTACATACAAGTTTCCTGTGAATACATGTAATATTTAAGTTCTTTATAATATTTCTAATGTTTGTAAAAACAATTAGAAGTTTTTATACATGTGTGACGAATCTTATGAAATATCATGAAATTGGAAGGTTACATTTATCATCTTATATCTAATCTCTATTATTTTAATATACATCAATTTTAAAACTAAAATAGTTTTATTAATTTTATGCTATATCTATACGCTTAAGTAAATTGATGTTTATATGATTGAGCGCGTGATCTTACAAAATAATTTCAATCTAAAAGAAATAAAAAATAATAGTTGAATATTTACATAATCGCACAAATTATCTTATATTCAATACCTTATTAAAAATATATCTTCTTCTTAAATAAAAGTCATACAACAATCTAGAATATCAACTACGGTTTACAGTATCTAGAATAATTTTTTAATTTTGAATTCACATATACTACTAGAAAATGCGTTTTTTAATTATAAAATTACAAACATATTGTCAGAACCCATTAAAAACACACCAAAAAATCTCAAAGTAGTGAGTGAGCGTCTCAGTCAGTGGAGAACAGGTGGCTGCAAGAGAGTGACCGTTCGTTTTGGGCGACGACAGTATTTAAGGCCAAATTTTAAATGTTGTGCCACTTCTCTGCATGCCTTTCTTCTTTCCCACCCTGCTGAAACCATTTTCTCCTTCTTCTCTCTAAAATCTTCGCCTTCTCTCTAAGAAAACCTCACCATTTCTTCTTTCGATCACCTCTCAGGCACCGCTGGAACACTTCTGGCGTCAAGAGCTTCCATTTAAACTGATTGGTTTATGATTCTGAGTCGGTGAGTCTCTTTCTCTCTAGTGCGTTCGTTTAAGTCTTGCATGCAACGCTTTATTTCTGGTTGCCTGAGTAGATAGTATAATTCTGAGCGTTTCTGATTTTCTGTTCGTCCAGGGAGCGTCGAATGTTAGGTCTTTGGTAGAGGGGAGCTCTATTCTGCTTCGTTGAGTGTTTGGTTACGTATAGAGGTAAGGGAAACTTATATAATTTGATTTAAATTCTTGTTTAAACGTTGGCATTTGTATGATACGTTGTTTGATTATTTAATGAATATGAGATATGTGTTCACTGCTTATTTGGACGTGTGGATGGATGAATTATGCATGTGGTGAATTGAGTTGAGATAGAAATTGATCGTCAACTGTAGTATTCTTGTTATAATCATAAAAGAAAACTATGATATAATGTTTACAAATATATTAAGAATATGTGTGAGAAGTTGAAAAACTAAAACAAAATACATTTGTATTTATCTTGTTATATATGTGGAAGCATTTGAACCACCTTCCAATAAAAGAAAAAATATTAAATATTTGCAATAAGATCATTACATATTAAAATTGATGAAACCAATAGTAATAATAACAATAAAAAAAATAACAAATGTAACTCATCATATTATATTATTTTGTGGACCATACTATTAGAAAAAGAAAAATAAGAAAAAATATGAATAGTGATAAATAATGGTGACGTGATGAAAGGTCAGAATGCAGTATGTATGTGGCTATAAAAGTAACATCTTCCTCAGTTTTTCATCCATCCAAAATCAAAACAGAAAAGAAGAGTAGTGTGAAAATGAAGAAGAAGTTGTTTGTGTCATTTTTTACTATACTATTTGTGCTAGTGATTGCAACAGAGCCATCAAATGGCTTAACCTGTGAGCAGGAAAAATCCTTATTGATGCCATGCTTAGATTTTGTGACCAAGAAAACTGTTGAACCTTCAATTCTTTGCTGCAAAGGATTGAACCAAATAATATCACTGCCACTTGAAGAAATGCTTTCTGCAGGTACTTGTCTTAAGGAAGCAGTCTCTCATATTCCTAACTTTAATTAAAACTCTATTTTTCTTAGGGCAAATTGGTAAAAACACAGACAAAATCAATTCTCAAATGTTAAAAAACAAGAAGAGTAAGATATATACATATTCAAAACTTTAACAACTTTTCTTGGAGATAAAATCATGCCACACAATCCAAACATTATTCTTTCATTGTATAAAATAAACTAAATTTCGTTTTTATTTTTCTAACTATTGTAACAATACGTTCATCGAAGTTCATACGTTTTCTTAGCACTTTTTGAAATCGTGAATTTGCTTTTTTTTTCTTCATGCGTGGTGGTATGTCTTGTTTCCTTTTAGACAAGGATTTAAAATGTCAATGTCGTTCTTTTTCTTCTTTTAGGTTCATTGTATGTGATTGTATGTCCCGTCTTCTCTGAGACAGTTATTTAAAGCATCGAGCTTGCTCTTTTCCTTTTTTAGGTGCTTTGATTGCAGAATATTAAATTTTTAAGGTTTCTTGTTCATCAATGGCTTCTTCCGTTGTTGTCTTTTCTGACCTTCCTTTTGTCACCATTGCGTTTGACTTGTTTATACATGTGTTTTCTTCCGTGACAAAGACGACTTTTGTTAATTTATTTACCTTCGTAGTGACTCTTCAACAATGATTTCTTTATCCACGGTCAATAATGCATTTTTCAACGACTATTTGCAAGAAGAGATTTATATGGAGCAATGTCCCTTTGTTGCTCAGGGAAGTCTTCTGAGTTGATATTTTATCTTCTATGTTATTTTTATAAATCATTAACAATTTGGTGTCACTCGATTGCATAAACATATATGTTCACTAGTCTTTTGAGAGTGTTAGATATATTTTCTTTATATTTTATCTTTAGGTAGCTTACTATTATTCTTTATTTGTATTTTGAACTTAACCTATATTTTTTTATGTGTATATTGAATACAAAGGAGATTAAGCATATAGGTAATTTTACTATATTCAACACTTATTTATGTATATATGTTAAATTTGATAAAAATAAAAATTGGAAAAATAATAAATGTCACAACCGTTATATATTTGAAGACATATAATTCTTTAATATAATTTATTCAATATTACTAAACTATCATTAAATACTTGAAGCAAACCTAAATTCTAACGCTTTCAGAATCATAAAAGCAAAAGAAAGATATGGAAACGAATAGGTGGTGGGGTTCTTCATACTACTTCCCATGTGCTTCACAAGAAGTAAGGTCGGGTCCATGCCTATACCTATACAAATAAGTGAATTAGTTCGTTGATTTCTATTTTCTTTTTTAATTTTTAAATATTCATAGAGGAATAATTGTCATAACTCTTTTTATCTAGATATCATAAATAATATTTTGATTTAATAATGGTCAAATTAAAATTATTAAAGTTTAGAATATAATGAAGTTACAAAATGAATTATTGTCTCAGGAAATAAAATATTATGTACTTTATGTGGCTTTTTTTTTTTTGTATTTTTCATCTCCAGAGAAAATGAAAAATAGAAACCAGTGTAACATATCATTGAATAATGTAAAATTATTAAATAAAACATTATAGATATAATTAATATTCAACCAATAGAAGAGAAAACTTAAAATTACTGTTTTTAATGCTTAACGGTAAACCAATAGTAAGATTATATCCATTCCCATATATATATATATATATAGATATATAAAGACATTATATAAAATATTAATTTGCGTGTAAAAACATAATTTAAAGAGTTCTGTGGAAAACGTAGCTTTATTTTTAAAATCCTAAATAATTTGTATTTGTTGTTAAGTTGTTGTGCGATATATTTCAGACAATGTGATATGTGATACAAAGTATTCCAATATGAATGACTAAATTGAATTTCAAGCATGAGTTGGTGTGTGTCTTGAATTGGAAAATTGATTTGTTCAAAAGATTTAATTATGCATTAGTTATTTAGAAATTGTTAATATAGGATGATTTGAGAATTGAACTTGTAAATATTGATATTTTGTTGTGTTATTGGTTTGAATAACAAAATGATACACGGTTGGTTTTTGGAATTTCATAGAATAGTTTGAAAATGCTTTGGTTGGTTAAGTGACTTTAGGGTTTTATTTGAAATTGAAAGTGATTTTATGAGTTAAATTAAGGGGAATGTTAGAAATGAAATTATTACTTCTAGGAAGGGATTTCAAGGTCAATGAAGGGATTATATCGCTTGTTATATTATGTTTAGGTGCATAACTATATTTTCCTAAGGAGGTTTGATTATTGATAAATTTGGACCAGCTTTTGATATATCATATTTTGGTGATTGGTAAATTTGAACAGATCTAAATATATCGTATTTTAATGACTGGTAAATTTGGATGAGTTTTGAAATATCATATTTTGCTGATGTATTAAATTTGGATCAAAACTAATATAACATATCATTTATATCATTTTATAATTTAAGGGTTCCATGTAGGAACATAGCTTCTAGAGTAGGAATATTTGTATAGATGCATATATTTATAATTGTATATGTATCCAAACATTTACATCATAATTAAATGCCAAGAGACTCTATGAAGAAATGGATACCAATAGCAGATATATCTATTAAGTAATCATTACTTTCAATAAAAACGCCAGTGTGGAACAAGTTGAGAAAACAATTTTTTTATTATTATTTTTCATGAAAAGGAAAGGAAGTTCAAAGCATAATCCAGCATTTTTAATGTCTCATTTCATCCTCAAAACTCTTGCTCAAAGAGAGATCCTGAAAAAAAAATGTGAACAAAAATAAAAGAATAATGAGAACTGTGAGTACGTATAAATTAAGAAAAATATAAATAAAAAAGAAATCTTACGTGTTACAGTCGATGTCCTTGGTGAGAGGAAAACCGACATCAACGTTACATAGTTTAGGAAGTTGAACGGCTCTATCTTTGTCAAGATTAGGAAATTCACCGACGGCTGCCGTGAGACATTGACATGCCTCACGAAGTTCAGGTTTTGTAGGTGCTGAAGCTCTCACATTACTCACTGCATTACAACAAGCACTTGAAGGGCTATCTTGACTGCTCGTCAGAAAAGGTAAGCATGTCAACAATGACAGTTTTGCCTCCACACAGCTGAATCCATTCACTGGTTTCATGGCTGCAACTGTGAGAATTAACAAAACTCCGAAACCAAACACTGATGTTGACATTCTCTTCATTTTCACTCTCTTTTTCTTTCACTCTTGTTTTATTTCGATTTCGATGGATATAACACTCTCCAAAATCTTACCTTTATACTATGTTTACGTTAATGGCTTAACTAAACATATAAAGAAAAAATTAAATAAATTTATTACTTTTTAAAAAAATTAATTAAAAATAATACCAAGATCTCTCTAATCTAAGTGACTTGTGATTTCAAATTTATTATTATAGTATCTTGGCTCTTAACTCATAGGTCCGGATACATCCACTCCATAAACTTACTATATATAAATTTTAACACATATTTTATTTATATTACATATGAAAATTTTCATATTAAATCTCTAACTTCATATAGTCAAGTTAGTCCTAAGACTCAATACAAAAGTATATTTTTAATTTTTACAATATAATATATATTTATAATGATACAAAAATTAGTTTCACTCTCCCATTATTGCTCTTTAAGATTTTGTATAGGAATCCACTTAATTTTCTATTCACTATGATTATTGCATGTAAAAATCACATCCACAAAAATGTAAAATTAAACTTATACTACATAATTTCAACAATAAAAGATTAAACTATTTATTCAACATATTATTCCGTCGCATACACAATATATAAAACAATTAATTTTACTTCACAAAAAATTTATCATCCATTCTTGATTAAGAATTCAACGAGAATGACCAAATATCTATATAATACACTTCTCTTGGTTCAATACTCATAAGTCATTCATAACATAAACATATTTTTTCTTCTCAGAAGGCCAATGTATTGAGTGATTCAGAGACTCTACACATGTCATGTCTCTCTCGTACCTCTCAGGAGCTATGGTTATAAGTTTGAGAATCAGAACTTACAATCACAACCAGACCATGACATGATAAATTTCTATATTTGCAATATAAAAACATCCATTGGCTTTCATCATTAAAATCATACTTTGTATGTGTCTAATACTAGCCGAGCTAGGATAACCTCCACACGAATCACATCTCAATACATTACCTATCATTACTTCATATCAAAGTATTAATCTCATCTATAAGTTAGGACAATTTACAATACCACATAAGGATTCACATAATTTACTCCATCACAATACTTATAACAAAAATTCATCATTTAATGACAATTTTCTTTTTTAAGATTATGAAACAAATATCTTCAATCAAAGATCTCTAGCTTACAATCCCAAGGTTAAAGTAAATAAGTATGTGTCAAAAACTATATATAAAAATTTCAGTCTGATCCAAAAATTAACAAAGTAGAAAACAGAGTTTTACTGAGACAATACAAAATAAATATAAACAAAGTGACATTTAGATTTCTAGATTTCTCTAAAAATTGCAAAAATAATTTCTCTAACTACAAACCTCTAATTATGAATCACAACAGTCAAAATACATAATCATGTTTCATGGAATATTTTTCAAAATTTCAGTCTCATCTAAGGGTTAAATAAATGAGAATCTAGGTTTTTCAGAAACAACACTTTGAAAAAAAAGCAATATGATATTTGACTTCCTTAAACTATGAAATTTATTTTTCTAACACAGACCTCTAATGAAAGATCCCAACGGTTGGTTTGAAGAAATATGAGTTACGAACTATGTAAAAGTTTCAAGTTGATCCAATAATTAACAAAGTAGAACATGGAGTTTTATCAAGACAATTTAAAAAAAAAACAGAAATAAAGTGACATTCAAATTTCTTTCAAAATTGCGAAGGTTATTGCTCTAACAAAAGATGCTCTAACAAAAGACCTTTAATTATCAATCACAATAACGATATTGAGGAAACATCTGTTATGGACTATTTATAAAAGTTTCAACTCCATCTAACCGTTAACATGAATGATATAGGATTTTACCGAGATCACACAAAGTATGATATTTAAGATCTCTTTTCATTGACTCACAAGGATTACTCAAAACAGATTTTACTATCACATTTTGTTATCAAGATAATTCATAATTTTAGACTATGAAAACTTTTGCTGTAACATCCCAAAAATACAGTGTAGAACCATATACGAGAATCATCACATATTAACAATACTACAGATCAGTTCTACACAGAACGAGATACTATTATGGTCGAACGGCCTTACATAATAACAGGAAATTTAAAAACGTACGCTAGCTACTACTAGACTGAATGATGTACAAAATAAATTATACCGAACAATCTTACAACATATAAAGCTAATAACAGATCGAACGTCCCTAAGGTTCGGTCTTCACTTCTATCGCGTCTTCCAATACTTCTTCCAGCAGCTCTTCTCCTTCTGCTCACATCCACACGGATGATCATTGCAACAAGACAACGACAGGATGCACAACACAGACAAAAATAATAAACAGGGTAAGCTTATGTAATTTAATTTATTCAATCACAACATACAACATTCATAACAAAACCAACAACGACCACATCATAATTCATACATCCATACATGCAAATAATGACCAAATGACTCTGACTGTCCGGACTGTATGAATCATGTGTAGCTACGACGTTCATGCACTCGAGTGATGTAGTAACATGGATACCCTCAACAGTTGCCACCCGAGGTTGATCTGTTCCGTCCAAGTTAACCTTATGGACTAGGACCTCCTGCCATTCCCACACGTGACTTACTCCTCTCTACATGAGAACGAGTAATCATGGAATATCAGGATGAACGCCCGCTAAGCTTTGCCCACATTCATACTTTACCAATCAATAACCACTTTCTGAGATATTCCTCTCTGGAATACTCGTTCATAATCAACTATTTCATACACATCACATCTCAATTTTCCTCCTACCTAATCATCCATACATTCAAAGGAAATAAGATCATACACTCTTATCATAACCTAAGTACGACTGGAATAACGCTTCTTAGAAACTAACCAGACTGAGCGCTACTCATCTACTTTAATAAACAAACTCCTAAGAGTTCAAACCGGACGCCACGAAGCCTAGGTCGAGTACTAAGACTCTAGGCCGAACACCTTTTAAAGACCAACACTGACTTATACTAAATAATAGTACTTATGAGAAACTATGAATTAACAAACGCTATCTAGTTGTAATAAATACTCTGATTCTAAGCACAGTAATACTATATTACAGAAAACAAGACCCAGCGCTTGGTTTAAGACCGAGCCCTATAGAAACCGAACACTTTTGAACTAGCGTTGGTCCAAGACCAAGTGCTTATCAGGAACGAGCGCTATTGAAACTGAAAGATTGGTCCAAGACCGATCACTAATAAACTCACAGAAAACGAATGAATATATATATACAATTGAGCCACCACTTATTCTGAATGAAAAGAACGATAATGTCTACGACCTTGAGTAGTATATGACACGTTGACTAAACTGTTTAGGAAGTCTAAAGGAGAATTACACTTAGGCTGATCACTCATATTTACATTATAATATTATAATAACACGCTCGTTATTACCGTAATTCCTTGTATAAGATAACCTAATATAGACGGACGCTCGACCAGATTACCACCTTTACTCAGAATACTACAGTTGACGATCAATCCCTATCTCAACTTAATTCACCACATGCATCATTCATCCATCCACACGTCCAAACAAGCAGTACACACATATCTCATATTCATCAAATAATCAAACAACGTATCATGCAAACATGCCAACGTTCAAACAAGAATTTAAATCAAATTATATAAGCTTCCCTTACCTCGACACGTAACCGAACGCTCAACTATGCAGAATTAGAGCTCCCTACTACCAAAGACTTAAAGTCCGACGACCATGTTTTAGGAATACTAAATCACATAGAAAACCAGAAACACTCAGAATAATATTACCCACTCAGGCGATCAGAACTAGAGGGTTGCATGTGAGTCTTAAACGAACGTGCTTAAAGAGAAAGAACTCACCAGCTCATAATCACAAACCGATCGGTTTAAATGGAAGCTCTTGACGCCGAGAGTGTTCCAGCGATGCCTGAGAGGTGATCGGAAGAAGAAATGGTGAGGTTTTCTTAGAGAGAAGAAGAAGATTTTAGAGAGAAGAAGGAGAAAAATGTTTCAGCAGGTTGGGGAAGAAGAAAGGAATGCAGAGAAGTGACACGACATTTGAAATTTGGCCTTAAATACTGTCGTCGCCCAAAACGAACGGCCACTCTCCTGCAGCTACTTGTTCTCCAATAATTGAGACGCTCATTCACTTCTTGGCACATGGATCCCACTACTTTGGGTTTTTGGGTGTGTTTTTAATGGGGTCTCACATTTGCAATATAAATAAATAAGATTTTAAAGAATATAACAAAAATCAGATTTAACTACGATAATTCACACCATACTAATGAAGGGAAAACACATGAAAGTATATCATAAATACGTATTAGACCATATGTATAAGACAATTTCTAACTTTACTTTCCTTACCTGAAAACAACTTGTTCATAATTTTCTCAGTTAATGAAATTGAGTTATCCCTAAAATAGAGACTCTACACTTAAAACCGTTTTGTTTAAAAGGCTCCTTAACCCTTTGTTTACTTGAATGAATTTGGGGGAGAGTGATTTAGTGGATTTGAGAGGATTTGAAGATAAATTTTTTTGTTGTTTATTTGAGTGAATTTGAAGGTAAGTGAGAATGAATTTGGAAGCAATGTTTGTGAGAATTAGTGTAGGATTTGATTGATGTGACAGATTCAAAAAATTTACTTCCAAATCAACTCTCACTTATTTCCAAATTCACTCAAATAAACTACTAACAAAATTTATCTTCAAATCCTCTCAAATTCACTCAATCATTTTTCCCCAAATCCATTCAAGTGAACAAAGCCAAAGTTTCCAATGTATCCGTGGTGGATTAGTTTCAAAAATATATATAGACATGAAAAGTTATTGTAAGTGAAAAGGGAAGAATAGGATGGAGTAGACACGTGAATAAGAAGAAAATATAGTTGTAAAACTTTTGGTTTTTGAATTTCTATTCTTAACTTCCCACTCTATCTTATAAAAATATTATTAGTAGGTTTATTACTGTTTTTTTTAGAGTACTTGATACTAGAGACAAACAAAAATAAATTAGCATATGATGACGAAATGTTTTACTATTTTCATTTAGAAAACTTGGTACAAAAGGAAAAAAACAAAAGAAACTAGTAAGTGGTTAAAGAATTACAATAATTCATGCTTAATTATTGTTATTATTATTTATTTTTTAAATATTAATTCGTTCGTATCACACATCAAAATATTACTACAAGTGTAAAAATGCTTGGAACATTATTTTTTCCTCTTTTCCTTATTATATTAAATACTGATATATTATAAGGTGTCAATCATGCAATACTTGTCTCATTGTTTTGAAATATATTTAAAAATAATAGTAGAAATAAGAGAACTATGTTTTGTGTATTTCTTACCTATGCTTCAGTAGTATTTCAACATATATAAACATAACCTTTAAAATGTTTGTCATCATAACTTAAAACATAAAATAAGATAAATTTGACTTATAACTTTTAGTTTCAATTAGTAATTTAAGTGGGAGTGACGTTAAACTCTTCTTTATTAATCTTTATAGGATTACATTATACTAATCTTAATAGAATTATATGTTTTTTTTATTAATCCTCTATTTTGAACCATGTACTTCTAAAATTTATTTTATTATACAATATATATATAAATGATAGGTTATTTCCATTGGATTAATTTTGGATTAGGCTCATCAATCTCAAACATTAAACACAAATAGTTCATCATAATTAGATGGAAATAAACGAATAGAAGACAGCAACAATATATATAAAGCATATTCATTAATCATTGATTTCAACATAAATGTTTGTTGACAGAAGTTGAACAAACAATGTTATTCTGTTACAGAAATAGAAAATTCCCAGCATAATCCACAGTTCCAAGCTTAATCAAGTCTGAGAAAAAGAAAAGAAAGGAAAAGCAATGTGAGGAAAAAGCAAACGAGAGAAAGGTATTAAGATGAATTGTATAAGTAAAAAAAGAAGTCTTACTTTTGGCAATCCAAGTCACTGGACATGAATTTGCACTCTTTGCAAAGATTATTGGCTCTGTCTTTGTCTAGGTTAGGAATCTGAGAGCCTTGTTCCCTTAGGCACTTACATGCACCACGTTTTTCTTCCTTCGTAGGTGATGAAATTATGATCTGTTTCATCCCATCGCAGCAAGAAGTTGAAGGGGCATCAGTTTTCTTTGTTAGATATTCTAAGCATGGCTTCACTAAGGTTTTCTCCTGCTCACAGGTTAAGCCTTTTGATGGCTTTGTGGCAGTAACTGTGAAGACCAACAGAATTAGCAGAGTGAAGAATGATAGAAAGACGGTCTTCATTTTGACACACATGTTTCTATCTAAGTTATTCAATCTTGTGTTTTGATTTTGGATGAATGGAACACTGAGGGAGATGTTGCTTTTATAGCCACATTCATGCTGCGTTATGAGTTTTCATCAGGTTACGTTATTTATGACTATTCATGACTTTTTGTTCTTTTCCTTTTCTTTGGAGTATGATCCGCAGAATGATGAAGTATGAGTTACATTTTGTTTATCTTTTTTAATTTTATTTTCTAATGGTTTTTTATATTTAATGATCTTGTTGCGAATATTTAATGACTTTTTTTTTCGTTTTCTTGAAAGGTGGTCTAGATGTTCAAACAAAACGCATTATGTTTCTATCTCCTTTTGCTTTCTTGACCTTAGAATTTGTGTTTTATCTTAAAAGAATTTTAACTTCTCACTTTTATAGTTAATAAATTATTAAAAGATAAGATGAAGTAAAGTGAAAATATTATTGTTTTATTGATTTTATTATGTATGATGGATTGATAACATGGTGGTAGAAAATATGTATGCTAAATATTATGCAAGAAATTTCTAGAAAAAATTCTTGTAATTCAAGTAATGTATGTATTGATATATGAATTTTATATTAAGAGTTATTATATCGTTCTAATAATCATCTAATATAATATAAAAGAGGGTGAGGTATGTGATGAGAGGAGTAGAAAATTATTGTTTAGTGACTTTACCTTATCCAAAGATGTTAACTGACTAATCTTATGTGGGGTTCGGTGAAACTCAATGACAATATTCTATATAATATTAGAGTCAACCACAAGTGCATAACTTGACAGAGTCTTATATCAATACGTGTATACTGATGGTCGAGTTTAGTATGAATAATTGTATGTTTTAGGATTGATTAATATGCGTTATTACAAATGTTGATATTTGTATATTTATTGTATGATTGCTCTTTTTGCACATTAACTTATTCTTTCCTTTGTTTTTTATTGTTTGTGTTCTTTTCTTATTTACAATGATCACCTTAATAACATGGGTAAATAAAATATTTTAGTTGATCCAATATAAAATGAGAGTGATGTAGCAATATAAATTAGGATAAAAATCCTTTGTTGGATAATTTTTTCTTTTGAAAAATTTATAGTTTCCGTTCATATAAGTTTTTACACTGAATACGTACTCTTATCGTAATATAATAGTTGAAGAGTTCTTTTCAATAGTTTAATTTTGATTATTTTGTTTAAGTAGGTGAATCTCAAATATTGAAACCATACATCATAATAAAATGACGAGATTTTATGAAGAAAATGATACCAAGAACAGATATATCTATTAAATAATCATTACTAAAAATGCCTCTATGGAACAAGTTGAGAAAACAATCTTATTTTTTTTTTCACGGAAAGGAAGTTCAAAGCATAATCCAGTATTTTCAATGTCCCATTTCATCCTCAAAACTCTTGCTCAAAGAGAGATCCTGAAAAATAAAATGTGAACAAAAATAAAAGAATAATAAGAACTATGAGTATGTATAAATTAAGAAAAATATAAATAAAAAAGGAATCTTACGTGTTACAGTCGATGTCTTTGGTGAGGGGAAAACCGACGTCAACGTTACATAGTATAGGAAGTTGAACGGCTCTATCTTTGTCAAGATTAGGAACTTCACCGACGGCTGCCGTGAGACATTGACATGCCTCACGAAGTTCAGGTTTTGTAGGTGCTGAAGCTCTCACATTGCTCACTGCATTACAACAAGCAGTTGAAGGGCTATCTTGACTGCTCGTCAGAAAAGGTAAGCATTGCAACAATGAAAGTTTTGCCTCCATACAGCTAAATCCATTCACTGGTTTCATGGCTGCAACTGTGAGGAGCAACAGAACTCCCAAACCAAAAACTGATGTTGACACTCTCTTCATTTTCACTCTCTTTCTGTTTCACTCTTGTTTTTATTTTGATTTTGATTGATGCAACACTCTCCAAAATCTTACATTTATACTGTTGTGACATACGTTTACCATAATGGCTTAATTAAACATATAAAGAAAAAATTAAATAAATTTATTATTTTTTAGAAAATTTAATTAAAAATAATATCAAGATCTCTCTAATCTAAGTGACTTTCGATTTCTAATTTATTATTAGTATCTTAGCTCTTAACTCATAGGTTCGGATACATCCACTCTATAAACTTACTATATATATATATTAGCTCTTAACTCATAGGTTCGGATACATCCACTCTATAAACTTACTATATATATATTATCTAAGAGATATTATAAGATAACCCTTTAATAAATGATGGTTTCTTTAAAATCAAATTACGATTTTTCAAGTAAAATTTATTTAAAATATAATTAAATAAAAAGAGTATTAAAAAAAAGGCTAATTTTAGATAATTAAAATTTCATACAACCCTTCTTTCAGATTAGATAAGAGTCTTACGTTAATTTAATGATATAAAGAAAAAAAATTAATAAATGATGTTTTTAACTTTTTTTCTATGAGATAATTGATTTCCTTAAAGAAAAATTAAATATATAAAGAAACAAATTAATAAATTTATTACTTTGTAATTAAAAACAATATCAAAATATCTTATTTTCAAGATTTCAAACTTATTATTAGTATATACACTGTTCCCATACATCTACTTAATAAACTTATCATATATATTATTAGAATTATTATTTGTTTTTGTTTTTTTTACTTATGTTTCAGGTATGGGATTGAGAATCACCGTGAAAACATTCATTCACACTTTTCTCTCAATCTTTTGATGTCGTTTTAGGTCTCCGTTACAATGTTATTATCAGTTCTCAGTATTCAAACTCCAAGTCGTGAGTGTGTACCTGTCAAAGTCTCTGTTACAAAGTTATCCTCAGTTCTCAGTGTTCAAATTCCAAGCTGTGCAGATGGGTACCTATTAAAAATATTCTGATGCTCAAGTTCGTTATATGACCGATTAGTTATCATAAAGTTTAATTTCACAATAAATACAATCACCTACTTTTTTACCTTATCTCTTTATCTATAGGTTTTGAAACAAGTTTTTAATTAAGATTAGCGTAATCACAACCCAAAATATTATAAGTGCGTTTTAGCTATAAAATATATTTAGTTTATGATGTATGCTTTTAATAGGTTCTGATTGAACGATTTGTTGAGTTGCTGTTCGATTTGTGAAATTGAGGTTGAAAATTTTTCAAATAATATTTTAATGGAAACCGTATCTTCCAACAATTGGAAGAAAGAGAATGACAACATCGTCGTCAATCAAGTATTCTATCGTCAGCCTTGCAATTTACCTTTCTCCGTGCCACTAGACAAGTTATATAACACTTTGCAGTATAATGAGTTCTACTTCGCCCAAACGACTAAGTTATTCACTAGGTAACTAAATTAAATAGTTGTACACATTAAATAATTAAGTAATCACTCACACATTACTACTTATTTGTTAGTTCTTTTTAACAATGTAAGGAGATAAATGTTAAATTAAAAGTTTATTTTGTAAGTATTTGCAGTCTAATATGTAAAGAAGTGTACATTAGTCTTGGTTCCTTTATAAACTATGCACATACACTTTTCATTTAGTTTTAGTTTTTATGGTTTATGAACGTCAAATATTAAATGATAGATCAAGTGATAATATAAAATAATTGGACTATTTACATATATATTAAACTGATTTCATACATATCTTAAGTCACTACAAACTATACAGATCAGTTTGTTATTAATTTGTGTGAATTATGAGTTATGTGAGGTAGGCCTAAGAGAACCATTGGTGTTATTCTCACTACTGTCCTATTATGTGACAATTCAATTATGAAAATTAAACAAATGTAATGTGTAATGTATTAATGCCACATTTCGTATAATTATAGCTGTCAAAATGGGTCACAATCCGCGGGTCAACCCGGCCCACAATGGGTTTGAGTTGGGTTGTGTTTGAAAAAATTGTATTTTTTTTATACAGATCGGATTTCAACCCGACTCATTTACACACAGCTCATGTGGGTTGAACCCGTGGTGGGTCGAGTGTCCGACCCACCTACCTAATTTTATTTTATTTTTATAAAAAAATATTTATTATTTTGTTTTTGCTTGAAAAAATTATTTAAGTTTCTTATTTTCAAAATTAATTAAACATCCATGTTGGAAGTGAAATTTGGGAGTGAAATTTGTTTAGATTTAAATTATAGAAAGTTTGTAATTTTTTTTATTTCAAAAAAATTGTAATTAAGTGAGCCAGTGAACCAACCCGTTTATCCACCAACCCGTGGTGGGTCGGGCCAGATTCGAAATTTTTTTGACTCGCAAATAAATGAGCCGAGTTGGATTGTTTCACTAAGTGACCAACCCGTGATGGGCCAGACCAGGTTAGGTCGAGTGGCTGTTTTGACAGCTCTACCTATAATGTCCTATATTAAGAGTAATCTCAAGCTCTTACTTCACAGTCAAACTTATGATTTTTCTCTTCGTCATTATTGTGACTTTAATTTGGCGAGTTATCTTGTTACTTAATGGCCCATCATTGGCTATTTATTACACTTGGATATTATCTTGTCTACTTGAAATCTAAGAAACAACACACCATTTTGTTACTTTTTAAGTAAGTGAGAATTAATCAAAGTCAGACATGAGTAATGTGAAGAAGGAAGTAGTGAAAAAATACTATAAAAACAACGGTTTGATTTGAGAATTGTCACCACATCTCAATAAATCTTTTGAGTATATAAGAAAGTTGGATAATTGTGCGTCATTAGATGGTTAGCAATTTTGTCCATAAAAATTATATGAGAATGTTTGCACTTTTTGTTAGGTAAATTGTATCATAAGGTTTACAGTATTTGCCGTAAAAATTGAATTAGAAAGTTTGCTGTTTTCACCATAAAAATGCATGATGGTTTGCACTTTTTTTGCCATAAAAATTGTATGTTAAATAGTAATAATTTTGTTGAATATTTGTGGATGGCCTTCAGTTGTCAAACTATGTTAAATTTATGTTACACTTTCATTTATATTCTTGTCTATGGATGTGCTTCCACTAAAAAGAGATTTTTTTCTTTTAGGATTCTCCATTAGAGTTGTGGTTCTAATCAATGAAGGGAGAGAAGTAATTTGATATCCTGATTGATTTATTAGGATTTAGGGTATAGGATTTAAAATTTAGGATTTAGGATTACGTGTTGTGACTCCATATAAATACTAATAGAAAGATTAGTATTGATAATGTATTTTTTTGTAATAACTTATAGAAAGTAGGGTGTAGCTTGACGAGAATGATGTTGGTGATGGATAAAGAGTTGCAAGCCACGATGATATGAAAGTTGATGACAACGAGTTAGTTTAATGTGCAAGGTAGTCAGGGCTAATGAACAACTTTTGTTCTTATTCTTAAATGTCTTATTCTTAAAGAACAAAGTTTTGTGGTCTTGTCGCATTTTTACCGGCACGAAACAAGGTATACACATCTCACAAATAATAGTTTGTGAATTAAATATGCTATTCACATGTTATTATGATAAGCTTGATTGAAAAATAGTAGTTCATGATTCAGCACGTGTTGATGTGGGAACTATTAAGTAAACTTCGTGAAAAATATCTTTGGGAAGGTTAAAATTTTTATCTTTTAATTAATATTTAATTATTATTCATAATAAATTTATTGTTCAAATATATTAAATAATATTTTTATTTTTAAAGTTATTATTTCTTCAAGTGTAGCATTGAGTATTTACTTAAAATAATTCCCTGATCCTTATTCCAATGTTATCTTTTATTCGTTAGGATAAATTGTTCTCTAACTCGTTAATAGTATTTGTTAGAACTGTTTTGATATTAAAATCAGTTTAAATTCTATCGATTAAGTGATTAATATAATAATAAATACATAGTAAAAATTCTAATAATAAGATTTTCGACCTGTATTTATAATTGGATCAACGTAATTACGATCTAATTATATATAAACATAATTATATATATGTTTAAATACATGTTCAAACTAGTTAAACCGTTAATTATTTGAATATAATTGTGATGATCAATCTTCTTTATATTTTAATGATTAATTATGATATTTCGATTTACATAAACCGAGCGCATATAATACATAGGGTAGAGTTATGTTTCTTAAAAGGAAACTAAACAATAAAATAAAAAAAACTTCAAAATTTCAGATAAAGAAACATTTAAGAATCTCTAAAGACATATTCCATAATATCATATCATTTTCGAAAAACACATCCTTAGTTTGTTGATAAATAATTTTAAAAAAATAGCTTTTTTATATTCTTTTTATTTAATTATATATTAAATAAAATTTAATTGGAAAATTTCTTTAATTTTACTTGAAAAATCGTTATTTTATTTTAAAGGAACCATCATTTATGAAAAAGGTTGTCTTATAAATAACTCTTAGATAATATATATGTTAGATGTATCAGGACTACGAGTTAAGAGTTTAGACACTAATAATAAGTTTGAAATCTTGAAAATAAGAAATATTGTTATTATTTTTAATTAAAAAGTTTAAAAAGTAATAAATTTATTAAATTTTCTTTATATATTTAATTTTTCTTTAAGAATATGATTTATCTCATAAAAAAATGTTAAAAAATTATTTATTAATTTTTTATACTTTATATGTTTAATCCAGTCGTTAATGTAAGATTCTTATCTAAATTTGGAAGAAAGGGTTGTATGAAATTTTAATTATCTAAAACAATGCTGGTGTGTTACATCTAAATTTTAGCTATCGTAATTTTAATTTAAAGGAACCATCTTATATAGAAAAGGTTGTCATATAATTTCATAATATCACATCACCTTCGTAAAACACATCCTTAGTTTTATTCGAAAATAATTTCAAAAAATTAGCTTTTTTATATTCTTTTTATTTAATTATATTTTAAATAAATTTTAGTTGAAAAATCTCAATTTTATTTTAAAAAAATCATCATTTATTAAAAGGGTTATCTTATAATTTCTCTTTAGATAATATATATAGTAAGTTTATGAAGTGGATGTACCCGGACGTATGAGTTAAGAGCCAAGATACTAACAATAAATTTGAAATCAAAAGTCACTTAGATTAGAGATCTTGGTATTATTTTTAATTAAATTTTTTAAAAAGTAATAAATTTATTAAATTATTTCTTTTTGCGTTTAATTAAGTTATTAACATAGGTCATACACAACAGTATAAATGTAAGATTTTGGAGAGTGTTGTATCCATCAAAATCGAAATAAAAACAAGATTGAAAGAAAAAGAAAGTAAAAATGAAGAGAGTGTCAACGTCAGTTTTTGGTTTGGGAGTTTTGTTACTTCTCACAGTTGCAGCCATGAAGCCAGTGAATGGATTCAGCTGTGTGGAGGCAAAACTTTCATTGTTGGCATGCTTACCTTTTCTGACGAGCAGTCAAGATAGCCCTTCAACTGCTTGTTGTAATGCAGTGAGCAATGTGAGAGCTTCAGCACCTACAAAACCTGAACTTCGTGAGGCATGTCTATGTCTCACGGCAGCCGTCGGTGAAGTTCCTAATCTTGACAAAGATAGAGCCGTTCAACTTCCTAAACTATGTAACGTTGATGTCGGTTTTCCTCTCACCAAGGACATCGACTGTAACACGTAAGATTTCTTTTTTATTTATATTTTTCTTAATTTATACATTCTCATAGTTCTCATTATTCTTTTATTTTTGTTCACATTTTTTTTTCCAGGATCTCTCTTTAAGCAAGAGTTTTGAGGATGAAATGGGACATTGAAAATACTGGATTATGCTTTGAACTTCCATTCCTTTTCATGAAAAAAAAAAAAAAAGATTGTTTTGCTGAACTTGTGTGGAACAAGAATTTGTGTTGAAAGTAAATGATTATTGAATAGATATATCTGTTGTTGGTATCCATTTCTTCGTAGATTCTCTTGGCATTTAATTATGATGTAAATGTTTGATATTCGCCAGCTTAAACAGAATAATCAAAATTAACTATTGAAATGAACTCTTCAAAATAACTTAAGATTATTATGAATTTTAATTATTTATTATTATATAAAAATTTATTAAAATAAACAAAAATACAAAATGCATACAAAATATGACCGATCGTATCAAATTCAACATAAAAATTAAATTTTGTAATTATAGAGATTAATTTATATCTTAGTTCCTAAGAGTAAATGTTAAAAATATGGTGTTGTGACTAAATTAATTATTCATTGCTAAGTCATCTTAATCGAACACAATCTGACCTTACTTGGTTGGTTGAAAATATATGTATGTTTAATTGTTTTTTTAGCTATCACATTCAATATATAGTTTCATATTATATAGAAGTGGAGACTTGAAGTTGTTTAAATACTCTCACTTCATTTCATTGTCTTGGATGTTTTTTAAAGCAAAATCGTGAGAGGCAAACTTTCAAAGTGGATAATACTTTTATATATAGGAAATAAAATCTTAAATTTGATGGAATTTGATTTTCTTGCATTTTGTGTTGTTCAACATGTATACATCATATGTATGGTGATTTTATTAAAAGAATGGCTTTTGAGTGTTTGTAGATTGAGAACAAAATCGACGGACAAATTTATAAAGTGAATAATACCTTTGTACATAGAGAATAGGACCTTAAATTTAATAGAATTTTATTTTCTTGCATTTTTTGTGTTAAACATGTATATCTAGGATGTACGGTGATTTTACTAAAAACTGGTTTTTAATAGTGTGTTTGCATGTGGAGAAAAAGACCTTAAATTTAGTGGAATTTTATTTTTATGTTGTTTAATGTATATATTTTGACGTGTCTTTTAAGAATAAATCGTGATCGATAAACTTTCAAAGTAAACAATAAATCAAATGTACGGTAATTGTAAGACCCATAAAAAAAAAAATATATATATATATATATATATATATATATATATATATATATATATATATATATATATTTATAGTAGTAAATTTTAGTATTTTATTAGTAATAATAATTTTAATGGATAGAAAATTGTAAATTTTGGATATAAAATTATAGTAATTTTAGAAGGAGAGGTTCAAATTTTTGGTAACTTATTTAGTAAAATTTTTTAAATGGAATAGTAAAAAGTAAATAGTAAATAGTAAAAAGTAAATAGTAAAAATAAATTTTCAGCATTAAGATTCCTTAGCATGGAAGAAAGTAGTAGGTAGAAATTAGGATCAGATTTGGTGAGAAAATGATTGAAATATTATTTTTAAATAATATTAAAATAATAAATAATATTAAAATATTAATGAATAGTAAATTTTTTTTACTATAAATAGCCATGGGAGGGAAGGGTATTTTGCACCAAGAAAAGAGGAATCAAGTGAGAGCTTGAGAAATAGAGAAGAAAGAGTTAGGGAGAAATTTTTAGTTGCAAGAAGAGTAGAGGTTCTGAAGGGTTTCAGGGAAACAAATTCGGAGCAGGAGATTAAGTCTGGAATAGAGGTAGGGGAGCTAATCCTTCTTGTTTATGATTTTTTTATCCATGTTATGATAATGAATATGAGTTATGAGTATGTTAAAATTTTGGTAATGGTAGTTATCTATTCACTTATATAAATTTAGTTTTCATTATTATAATTTCTTATTTTCGAGTTACTGTTGTGAAAATTTTCTATTAATTGTTTTCACCGTTGGATTTAGCTAAAATTTTAGTATGTGAATCCTAAGACCTATTACTAAACTTTGACCGTTCGGATTTGAAAGTAGAAGTCTGTACTTGGAGAAATAAATACTGCAAGTTTGAGTAAATTAGTCACCCTATAGTTCTGTTACTAAGTTGTCTCGGTAAAAATATAGATTTTGACCTATTTAACCGTTAGATCAACCTCAAAATTTGATATATGATTCTTAGGACATATTAATACAATTTGACCGATCGGATTTGTAATTGAAGGTCTATGTTTAGAGAAAGAAATTTCGAAAGGGTGAAACAATCGGATGAACACTGTATTGTTGTTCTTAAGCTATCATGGTACAAATTTCATATATATTTCATCTACCGTTAGATTGAGCCCAAAATTTAGTATGTAATTCATAAGACATATTAAGTCATTTTGACCGTTCAGATTTGTAATTAAATGTCTGTGATTAGGGAAATTAGTTTCGCATTTTGAGTATAACCGAAAACCACTTAAAATTCTGCACTTGAGTTACCTCGGTAAAACCTCAATATCTATCTAGTTAACCGTTGGATCAACCTGAAATTTTAATATGTAGTTTATAACAAATAGTGAATTATTGTGACCAATCAGATTTGAAATCGGAGTTACAGATTTAGAGATATTAATTTCGTATCTTCTCAGGGATCTTAATATTGCTTAATTTCTATTTTTTGATATCTATATTAAATTTCGGTGTTAATATTATATGCTGTTGTTTTAAATCTGTAAATAAGAAATTTGTTAAAAACTAGTTGAGGAACGCTTTGGCTAAGGAAAGATTTGGTACTTAAGTTGTCCATTGTGACGCACCTCTCTTTCCTGGAAGTCTACTCGACAAGTTTTTAACTTAAATCCTATTGAACAGATTTTGTACTGTTAAATTATTATGCAATATATGTTGTTGGAATGAAAATGTTTGATTAATTCATGTTATTGTGGTAGATATGAAATTATGAATTATAATTGTGATTTATGCGATAATTGTATTTTATTATACTGCATTTGAATTTATGCATCTGAACATGTTATGAGTAGTATGGGGAGATTTTGTAGGGGTATAATGTGAGTTGAGGAATATTAGTATGGTATGAGTCTTGTGGAGAGATTAAGTAAATGTTATGGTATTTGTGTATATGTTGATGTTGAGGGTCCCGTAGTTGGAGGTTATCCTGATACTCTAATAATCATCTATTCTCAAGTAGAGAGGGATGAATTATGTGGTGAGAGGAGCAGGAGGTCCTGGTCTATGTGCCGGTTTTGGACATAGTGAGGGGATTAACCTTGTGAATGGTATGAAGTATTTTGAAAGTGTATTTGTATATAAAAAAAAAAGAGAGAAAGAAAAAAAAAGAAGAAGTAGAAGTCATTACAAGTGCATAACCTCCCGTGACCGCTCATCAACTTATCATCCGGATGAGTGTCTATTGGGTATTGTGGTGTCTATTGGGTATTGTGAGACGAGTGTCTAATAGGAATTGTGGTATGAGAGTGTCGAACATAATTATTATATGATGTTTATATCAAGGTAATTATATATGTTTTATAAATGATTTGTTGCATGTTAGCTCACCCTACTTGTTTGTGTTTGTTTTGTTTGGGTATGTGCGATGATCGTATAATTCGTTATACGGGAGCAGATGAAGGAATGTCGTCTGAAACAATACCAAGGAAGAAAGAGATCGAAGAATAAGTTAGAAGAATTCAAGTTATATTTAGGAGTTTATAGTTGAAATCTGAGTTTAAAATATATCAACGGTGAATTTATAAGTGTGAGATTACGGGATATTACCGTAAATGTAATGTTACAATATATAAATTATGAATTATCCAGTGTGAGATATTGGGATGTTACATTAATGGTATCAGAGCAGTTCGTCCTTAGGATGACCTCTGTGTTGTGGGTCTTCCGTGTCTTCTCTGTGAAGAATTGAGTCTAAATGGTATAATTTACCATTTCCTCCAAATCTAGATAGTAGAGTATTGTGTCTAACTACTCATGACTTTTACCATAGATGATTTTCCTTTCTTAATTCTGAGGGTTTGAGGAAAGATATTAGAATTAGTTAAAGCCTTGATAGGGAAATATAATACTAGAGTTTAAGTTTCAATGGATGAGTGAAGATGTTGGTGTTTAGAAGTAAATTTTTAGAAGTTTCTAGAACAAAATTAATAGATGAGATATCTTACGTTTCACAAAAAGGAGTTGAGTTCAAAGGCTAGATTAAGAGAAGCTTTGGATAAGCATGAATGTGGCAAGATTTGAGAAATCAGTTTGGTTTAGTATATCAGTAACGTTAGAAGTCAGAAGAGAAGGAAGTATTGATGAGAAACAGAGTGGCATTGTGTGAGATTGGTAACATGGATTGATGTATTAGTGATGATTGGAATCTGAAGAAAGAAAATGGTGGAAGAATTGAAGATAAAGTTTAAAATAAAAAGGGATAGGAATACTAAAGTAGATTAAGAATAAATCAAATATTAGACAAAGAAGAGTAGATGAGAAAGTTTAATAGGAGGAGAAATCTATAAGTTAAGAGAACAAGAGGTCTTTAGAGAAGAATGAAGTATTGGAAGGATTCTAAGCTAAATAGATTATTAAAAGGAGATGGTTAGATTTTTTTTTAGTAAATGTATTAGAGATAAGATTTGAGAATATATGATTTTGGTATGAGGAGTAGTGGAGAAAATCCAAGTACGAAAATTTTGGCTTTCGACTTATACAAATATTTGGTATAGGATTAAAATGTCATGATTTATGGTTGTAAAATTTATTATAGTTAGTAGAGGTAGTGTAGGTTGAATTGATATTATTATGAACATGGCAAGATAAGGAAGAAGAAGAGTTTGGAAATGGATAAAAAGGAGGGTTGCAATACTAATGTGATTAGGGAATTCGGAATAATTAAGAAGTTGTAGGTTGTGATTGGAGAAATTTCATCAGGTATATTTATGTGGTAGTATTCAAACCTCAATGGTGATGTAAAGGATGAGGATGAGTATTTTAGGGATGTCTGACCAATGCAAGTGAAGGATAGATATTGCAGTCTAGGGTATGATCGAAAGGATAGTTTGGTCATGTTACAATATGTTTTTAGAAGTTTATGGTCTTCAAGAATTGTGAGTTGATTGTTGAACATTAAGTGTAGTTAAGGGTGAATGCAATATTACCGAGAATCAGATAAGTTCATCAAGGACGAGTGAAGGAAATGATGCATAATCTTAAGTGTGGAAGAGTTTCTATGGATGTTATAAAGCATACTCAAAATAAGTATTATTTTTGGACAAGTCCTTGTTAAATGGGTATAGAAAAGAAAACATAAGGATGAATTGTTTAGTAATAGTGTTTTGGACTCCGTGTAATCATCAGAGTAATTAGAAATTTTACGGAAAATAGAAGTATAGGGTAAGGTGGAGCAATCTAGTATAAAATTTTGGTAAACATAAGTGGCTTTTGGAGGCGTACAATTTCTAGGAGTAGAAACTGTATTAAATAATGGAAAGTTGTTACGGAAAAAAAAAAAAATGATTCTTAGAGTTTAATGGGGTCATGGAAGTCTTAAATAGGGATCTATAAGGAGAATTTCTTTCTTGTTATAGTAGGAATGAAAAGTTTTATGAAATCTTGTGATTAATAGTTTATGAGTGATGAGTTCTTTTAAAACATTAATGAATTATTTTGAGACTAGTGAGGTATGTTTAATGGTGGTTTTCATGGGGCTAAAAGTGTCAAGTAAAAGTGTTTTGAAGGTTTATGATTTTAATTTTTTCGTGAATACATTTCAAATTTGACATGCTAGAAATTTGATGCACAAAATACGTAGAGTAAATGAATTTACAAGGAAACTAGGAGATAAGGTGAAATAATCATAACTTTATTTCGAATTTTTGAATTTTCGAGGACGAAAATTTTTTGTGTTGGGGAGAATGTAAGACCCATAAAAAAAAAATATATATATATATATATATATATATATATATATATATTTATAGTAGTAAATTTTAGTATTTTATTAGTAATAATAATTTTAATGGATAGAAAATTGTAAATTTTGGATATAAAATTATAGTAATTTTAGAAGGAGAGGTTCAAATTTTTGGTAACTTATTTAGTAAAATTTTTTAAATGGAATAGTAAAAAGTAAATAGTAAATAGTAAAAAGTAAATAGTAAAAATAAATTTTCAGCATTAAGATTCCTTAGCATGGAAGAAAGTAGTAGGTAGAAATTAGGATCAGATTTGGTGAGAAAATGATTGAAATATTATTTTTAAATAATATTAAAATAATAAATAATATTAAAATATTAATGAATAGTAAATTTTTTTTACTATAAATAGCCATGGGAGGGAAGGGTATTTTGCACCAAGAAAAGAGGAATCAAGTGAGAGCTTGAGAAATAGAGAAGAAAGAGTTAGGGAGAAATTTTTAGTTGCAAGAAGAGTAGAGGTTCTGAAGGGTTTCAGGGAAACAAATTCGGAGCAGGAGATTAAGTCTGGAATAGAGGTAGGGGAGCTAATCCTTCTTGTTTATGATTTTTTTATCCATGTTATGATAATGAATATGAGTTATGAGTATGTTAAAATTTTGGTAATGGTAGTTATCTATTCACTTATATAAATTTAGTTTTCATTATTATAATTTCTTATTTTCGAGTTACTGTTGTGAAAATTTTCTATTAATTGTTTTCACCGTTGGATTTAGCTAAAATTTTAGTATGTGAATCCTAAGACCTATTACTAAACTTTGACCGTTCGGATTTGAAAATAGAAGTCTGTACTTGGAGAAATAAATACTGCAAGTTTGAGTAAATTAGTCACCCTATAGTTCTGTTACTAAGTTGTCTCGGTAAAAATATAGATTTTGACCTATTTAACCGTTAGATCAACCTCAAAATTTGATATATGATTCTTAGGACATATTAATACAATTTGACCGATCGGATTTGTAATTGAAGGTCTATGTTTAGAGAAAGAAATTTCGAAAGGGTGAAACAATCGGATGAACACTGTATTGTTGTTCTTAAGCTATCATGGTACAAATTTCATATATATTTCATCTACCGTTAGATTGAGCCCAAAATTTAGTATGTAATTCATAAGACATATTAAGTCATTTTGACCGTTCAGATTTGTAATTAAATGTCTGTGATTAGGGAAATTAGTTTCGCATTTTGAGTATAACCGAAAACCACTTAAAATTCTGCACTTGAGTTACCTCGGTAAAACCTCAATATCTATCTAGTTAACCGTTGGATCAACCTGAAATTTTAATATGTAGTTTATAACAAATAGTGAATTATTGTGACCAATCAGATTTGAAATCGGAGTTACAGATTTAGAGATATTAATTTCGTATCTTCTCAGGGATCTTAATATTGCTTAATTTCTATTTTTTGATATCTATATTAAATTTCGGTGTTAATATTATATGCTGTTGTTTTAAATCTGTAAATAAGAAATTTGTTAAAAACTAGTTGAGGAACGCTTTGGCTAAGGAAAGATTTGGTACTTAAGTTGTCCATTGTGACGCACCTCTCTTTCCTGGAAGTCTACTCGACAAGTTTTTAACTTAAATCCTATTGAACAGATTTTGTACTGTTAAATTATTATGCAATATATGTTGTTGGAATGAAAATGTTTGATTAATTCATGTTATTGTGGTAGATATGAAATTATGAATTATAATTGTGATTTATGCGATAATTGTATTTTATTATACTGCATTTGAATTTATGCATCTGAACATGTTATGAGTAGTATGGGGAGATTTTGTAGGGGTATAATGTGAGTTGAGGAATATTAGTATGGTATGAGTCTTGTGGAGAGATTAAGTAAATGTTATGGTATTTGTGTATATGTTGATGTTGAGGGTCCCGTAGTTGGAGGTTATCCTGATACTCTAATAATCATCTATTCTCAAGTAGAGAGGGATGAATTATGTGGTGAGAGGAGCAGGAGGTCCTGGTCTATGTGCCGGTTTTGGACATAGTGAGGGGATTAACCTTGTGAATGGTATGAAGTATTTTGAAAGTGTATTTGTATATAAAAAAAAAAGAGAGAAAGAAAAAAAAAGAAGAAGTAGAAGTCATTACAAGTGCATAACCTCCCGTGACCGCTCATCAACTTATCATCCGGATGAGTGTCTATTGGGTATTGTGGTGTCTATTGGGTATTGTGAGACGAGTGTCTAATAGGAATTGTGGTATGAGAGTGTCGAACATAATTATTATATGATGTTTATATCAAGGTAATTATATATGTTTTATAAATGATTTGTTGCATGTTAGCTCACCCTACTTGTTTGTGTTTGTTTTGTTTGGGTATGTGCGATGATCGTATAATTCGTTATACGGGAGCAGATGAAGGAATGTCGTCTGAAACAATACCAAGGAAGAAAGAGATCGAAGAATAAGTTAGAAGAATTCAAGTTATATTTAGGAGTTTATAGTTGAAATCTGAGTTTAAAATATATCAACGGTGAATTTATAAGTGTGAGATTACGGGATATTACCGTAAATGTAATGTTACAATATATAAATTATGAATTATCCAGTGTGAGATATTGGGATGTTACAGTAATTGACCTTAATAATGATGATTTTACTAAAATATGACTTTTTTTTGATAATGTGTTTGCATACAGAGAATTAGACCTTGTCTTTAATAAAAAAGATAAGTAAGAATCACATTGCATGACTAATGAAAATAGAGTTTTCAATATATGAATACGGATCAAAATTGTATGACTAGTGTTTTCTTTAATTATATTTCCTAATATTTTAATAATTATGTTCAACTAATAAATTCATTTATTTATGTACATAAAGAAAAATTAAGCATGAAACAAAGAAAATCAAATGTAAATAAATTTATTGATCAAATATATTTTTAGTATTTAAATTTGGTCTAAAAATAATAATTTGTCCGAAATTTTGATTTTCAGACTTCAAAATTTTAAAATGAATGGACATATTTCTCTTAACCTAATTATGCCAATTTTGTTTTTTTGTTAAACGACATTTCAATGGTTGACATTTAAGTTATATTGTATCAATGTAAATAATTTAACGTAAAATCAAAATACTACTTGAAACATAAAAAAACTTAGTGCAATTGGGTTATAATGATTATATTCATTCATTTTTAAAATTTAAAGATTAAAATATATCAAAATTTGGAAAAAAATAAATTTCAATTTTACTCTAAATTTATTGAATATAAATTCATTTACAAGATATGATTGTAGGAAAGGTGAAGATCAATTAATAATTACATCACATGACATAATGCCTCTACTTATATATAAGTTGTATAATTATATTTTATTTAGAGTTTAGAATGTTTTATAAAAAAATATTTGTGTTTGAAGAATATTTTGTTATAATTAATATTAATCATAAACTTCACACGTTCATACACACAAACAATCACACACGTGTGTATACGCGCGCACACACAAACCCTACACCCCATCCCTATCTCCACCCCCACCTACCTATTCACCAACACCTACACCCATGAACCCTTTCATGCATACTCGTAAGCTCGACACACCGACTGCACAAATAAAAGTAAAACTCAAAAATAAGTAAGGTTTTTTTTAATGTTAAATATGAATCAAAATTAGTGCTGTCAAAATGAATTGTAATCGATTTAAATCCGTAGTGAGCCGAGTTGTGTTTGAAAAAATATAACTTTTTTTATACAGATTAGTATTCAACCCGGTTCACCGGGTTGAACATGTGATGAGCCGGATAGGCTCACCAATCCACATAATTTAATTAATTATTTATTATTTTTGTGTTTCAATATTATTAGTTAACATTTTTTAATTATATTGTAGATAGTGATAAAAAAAATATTTCAAGAGAGAAAAATATTATAGATTTATCTATTCAAGACTCTAATATTATAAATGGACAAGTGATACAAAAATTATCAATATTAGAAACTTATTTGTTCGTCTTTTCTCAATGTTTTTGGATTACTTTTGGATTGTATGATATTTTTTTAATTGTTTTTGAAGTTTAACATCATTTTAGTATGATGTTTATTTAAATTTGAATTGAAAAAATTGTAATTTTTTATTTAGAAGAAAATCTTATAATTAAATTAACTAGTGAGTCAACCCGTTTAACCCTTCAACAGGTCGGATCGAGTTCAAAATTTTTTAGCTTGCTAATAAGTAAACCGAGTTGGGTTGGCTCACTAACTCACCAACCCGTGGTGAAACGAACCAAATTGAACTGGTTACCCGTTTTGACAGCTCTACTTAATAACTTAACATTCAATATGAATTATGTAGACTTAACGTTTGACTTAGACTTAACTTCCTTTTATTAAATATTTAGATTTATAATCATTTTAATGATAATTAATTATGAACATTAAAAACATTTATTTTTGTAATTTTAAAAGTAAAACTAAAATTTATTACACCATATGCAAAAGTTTCGCACAATAAATATGAAAAATTAAATGCTCCAAACAACCATAAATTCAATTCAATGACTTTGAAACAAAAAGAGTATTATGAACAATAAATATTCATAATTTATAACTTATATTTAACCATTTTTACGGACTTAAAAAATGAATTTAAATAATTTTTAAATTTATGATAAATTTGACTATTTTTAATTAAACTTTTATTATCATTTTAATTAGGCATTCATAAATTTTATATTTTTAATTAAATCTTTATTTTTTTTTTCCTGTTATATGTATGATATTTTGTTCCTTCATTTGCTTACTTGTGTTAAGAAACGTGAGCTTGTAATATACAATGAATTTGTGTTAACTTAAATAATTAGGGATGATAAAAATATCTTGGATAAAATGTGTTATAAATATTTATTATTTGCAAAACAATGCCTTTAGAAATTTGAAAAACATTTGTTATTTTCTATATCTAATAGATAAAATTATTAGCAGGACGATAAAAACAATCGTTTATTTATTTGTTGATGTATATAATAAAAAAATATGTTTTTAAGGAATCTTGTGAAGATAAAATAGAAAAAAAGAAAAGGAAAAAAAGAAAAAAGAAAGAGATATATATAATAAAAAAAAGTATGTTTTTAAGGAATCTTATGAAGATAAAATAGAAAAAAAGAAAAGGAAAAAAAGAAAAAAGAAAGAGAGATGATAAGGTAAGATGGCATTATTTAAGGAATGTAATGATAACTTTAAATATAATTAATTAATTAATTTTGGAGGAAGGGTTCTAATAAATTTTAATTATAAATAGAATTATTGATATTTTAATTATAGTAAGGTTGTTTTTATTTAATTATATTTTAAATAAGTTTTACTTAGAAATTCGTCTAATTTTACTTGAAAAATCGTTATTTTATTTTAAAGGAACCATCTTTTATGCAAAAGGTTGTCTTATAATAACTAAGATAATAAGTTTAGACACTATAATAAGTTTTTAAACTTGAAAATAAGATATATCTTGATATTATTTTTAATTAGAAAGTTTAAAAAGTAATAAATTTATTAATTTTTTTTCTTTATACATTTATTTTTTCTTTAATAAAATCATTTATATCATAAAACAATAATAAAAAAATTATTTATTAATTTTTTTCTTTATATATTTAATCCAGTAGTTAATGTAAGATTTTTATCTGGAAGAAGGGTAGCATGAAATTTTAGTTATCTAAAACTAGCCTTTTTTATATTCTTTTTATTTAATTGTATTTTAAATAAATTTTACTTGAAAAATCCTAATTTTATTTTAAAAAAGACATCATTTATTAAAATGGTTATCTTATAATATCTCTTAGATAATATAAATAGTAAGTTTATGGAGTGGATGTAGCCGGACCTATGAGTTAAGAGTTAAGATACTAACAATAAATTTGAAATCATAAGTCACGGATTAAAGAGATCTTGGTATTATTTTTAATCAAATTTTTTAAAAAGTAATAATTTATTAAAATTTTCTTTATATGTTTAATTAAGTCATTAACGTAGGTCACACACAGCAGTATAAATGTAAGATTTTGGAGAGTGTTGTATCCATCAAAATCGAAATAAAAAAGAGTGAAAGAAAAAGAAAGTAAAAATGAAGAGAGTGTCAACATCAGTTTTTGGTTTGGGAGTTTTGTTAATTCTCACAGTTGCAGCCATGAAGCCAGTGAATGGATTCAGCTGTGTGGAGGCAAAACTTTCATTGTTGGCATGCTTACCTTTTCTGACGAGCAGTCAAGATAGCCCTTCAACTGCTTGTTGTAATGCAGTGAGCAATGTGAGAGCTTCAGCACCTACAAAACCTGAACTTCGTGAGGCATGTCTATGTCTCACGGCAGCCGTCGGTGAAGTTCCTAATCTTGACAAAGATAGAGCCGTTCAACTTCCTAAACTATGTAACGTTGACGTCGGTTTTCCCCTCACCAAAGACATCGACTGTAACACGTAAGATTCTTTTTTTATTTATATTTTTCTTAATTTATACATACTCATAGTTCTCATTGTTCTTTTATTTTTGTTCACATTTTTTTTTCAGGATCTCTCTTTGAGCTAGAGTTTTGAGGATGAAATGGGACATTGAAAATGTGGAATATGCTTGGAACATCCTTTCCTTTTTCATGAAAAAAAATAAGATTGTTTTCCTGAACTCTTGTGGAACAAGAATTTGTGTTGAAATTAAATGATTATTGAATAGACATAGTTATATATATTGTTGGTATCCATTTTTCGGAGTATGGTATTTAATTATGATGTATGGTTTCATGAGATTCGCCAGCTTGAACAAAATAATTAAAATTAAACACCAGTACAATATTGGCTTTTAAACTCGCACATTATACTTCATTTGACATCAAACCGCTGTCTATCACAAGGCGATGGCAGGTTTGTAATAAAGCCGATCTTATATAATTCAGTTGCACGCTGAACCGGTGCAAAACCTAGATACAACCTCGGTTGCACACAAAACCGAAGCATAGTCGGTGCCTAAAAGCTGACAGCTTCATGAAAAGGTGATACGAGTTCAGAATTTGGACTGACAACTTTACGAAAAGGTGATACTACCTCGGTTGCCTGCAGACCCGAGGCAGAAAGCTTGAGCTAACACCTCAGTCAACTTAGACCCGAGGCATAAAGCCTGAACAAAACGATCTTCAGCTTCGGTTCCTTCCTAACCGAAGCATATAGGCTTCAAAATTCTCAGAGTTGGTTCATTTCTTCTCACGCTCCGGTTCTGCTTCTTCTTGTTTCTCTTCGTGTTGCCACTGCTGTTCATTTCTTCATTGCTTCTTCAGTTCTTCTTCTTCGCGTTGCTGCTTCGTCTTTGCCGTCACCACCGTTGTTCTCCCCAAGGGCTGCCTCCACCAACGTCGCCGTTGCGAGTCCTTCGTCGGTGTCGTTCGCTTCGTCCTTCGTCGCTGCCGCTCTCACCTTTGTAGTCGTTGCTGTCGTCGCCCACTGTCATCGTCGTTGGTGCCACCATAATCGTGCCATGGAACCCTAAATCAGAAAATCCCAATTGGTCGTTGTTCAATCGAATCAGATGCACGAGTGGGTCGCCCATCGTCTCCTCGGCCACCATCGCCCATCGTTTCCTCGGCCAACCATCGCCCATCGCGCCATGGAACCCTAAATCAGAAAATCCCAATTGGTCGCCCATCGTCTCCTCGGCCACCATCGTGCGCAACAGCGAGTGGTTCGCCTCCGCCTCCGCCACCATCGCGCGTTTCTCCCCCAACAGCGAGTGGGTCGACTTCGCCACAGCCACCATCGTGCGTTTCTCCCCCAACGGCGAGTGGGTCGCCTCCGCCTCGGCCACCATCATGCCTTTCTCCCCCAACGACGAGTGGGTCGCCTCCGCCGATGCCTCTGATACCGTCAGGATCTGGGGCACGCCGATGCCTCCGAAGCTTCTCTTTTGTTGATGATGTTGTATACTGTGCAATGAAGGTGTGAGTGTTGTGTATTGCTTTGTGGTGTATGTTGGAATTTCTGAAATGTTGCTGTGTGTTGTTCTTCTTCCTGTGCGATGAAACAGGCTCTGGGTTGGTTGAGGATGGCCATTTACCAGCTCTGGGTTGGTCGAGGATGGTTGAAAAAATTAAAAAAAAAACAAGTTACTGCCTCGGTTACTTAAAAACCGAGGCATAATCCTATTTATTTTAACTCGGTTCATAACCGAGGCATAAAACTTACCTTTTTTTACCTCGTTTGTATATGCACCGGTTGTAGAACCGGTGCCTATAAACAAATTTAACCGGTGTCATTTCGTCTTAATGTACTAGTGAAATTATTATTTTTGTTCTCATCATTATTATTTTATTTTTGTTCACATATTTTCTTTTCCAGGATCTCTCTTTAAGCAAGAGTTTTGAGATGAAATGGGACATTGAAAATGCTGGATTATAATTAGAACTTCCTTTCCGTTTCATGAAAAAAAAAATAAGATTGTTTTGCTGAACTTTTGTGGAACAAGAATTTGTGTTGAAATTAAATGATTATTGAATAGACATATTTATATATATTGTTGGTATCCATTTTTCAGAGTATGGTATTTAATTATTGACAGAAAAATATTAACGATAAATCGTCGTTAACATGATGTTGATCTATTAATTACTGACAGAAAAATTGTCGATAAATATCTCGATCTGGTTCATCTTCTTCCTCCGCTCTCCTTATTCTTTCGTTCTATTTCTTTTTCTTCTTTTTTTTTATTTATACAAATGTAGAAGATTGAACACATGAAAGGTAGTGATAAACTTTGGTGTTGGCCAAAGTTAGAGCAAAGTGTGAGGTGATGGGAAGTGGTGGTAGTGTGCGGTGGTGACGATGCGTGGTTGCATCATTTCATGAAAGACAAAGAATAGAGGCGGCCTGACTAAACCAAGATGAAAACGGCCTGATTGAACGGAGGAATGACCTTCCTGAACGGAGATGCAGGTGGTCTTGATTTGTAGCTGCAATGGAGTGGAAGAGAAGAAAAAGATTGAGTGAAAGATGGAGAAGTAGGAGAAGAAGAAGCTCCCTCGCGCAAATTAGGAACAAATGCAAGAGAGAGATACATAACGACACTGTCTCGTAGATAGATAGGAAAAATGGGCGAAAAAGTTCCTGCTATTTTCACCGATGGTAAGTAAGATATGCATTAGTGATAAATTTTACCGATAAAAAACCCGTTAATAAGTGAAAAATGAGCAAGAAATTTTCGTTCTTTTTATCGATATATTTTTTCATCGATAAGTAAAATATGCATTTTTGTCGATATTGATTTCATCAGTAAAATTTATCGATAACAAAAATTTCAAAATCTATCGATAAAATTCATCGATAATGCTAATTTATCGACGGACAAATTTTTGTCAAGAAAAATTGATAAATAATTTCAAGAATTTTTGTAAAATGTTTGAAATCTTGGAAATAACATATCTTGATATTATTTTTAATTAAAAAGTTTAAAAGGTATTAAATTTATTAATTTGTTTTTTTATACATTTAATTTTTCTTTAAGAATATCATTTATATCATAAAACAATGTTAAAAAAATCATTTATTAATTTTTTTTCTTTATATATTTAATCTAGGAGAAGGGTTGCATGAAATTTTACTTGTCTAAAATTAGCCTTTATATATTATTTTTATTTTAAAGAAACCACCATTTATTAAAAGGGTTATCTTATAATATCTCTTAGATAATATATATATATATATATATATATATATATATATATATATATATATATATATATATATATATAATAAGTATAGAAAAATGATACTATAACATAATTTTTTTACATTCATTTGATACTATTATTTTACTTTTTACTTTTTTCTTTTTTGAAAAATTAAAAAATTTACTCGACCATTTTACCATTTTTATGTGTTCTAAATGAATGTGATGTGTGTCATTCTACCATTAATTGTAAGTTTATGGAGTGGATGTACCTGAACCTATGAGTTAAGAGCTGATACTAACAACAAATTTGAAATCGAAAGTCACTTAAATTAAAGAGATCTTGGTATTATTTTTAATTAATTTTTTAAAAAGTAATAAATTTATTTAATTTTTTCTTTATATGTTTAATTAGGTCATTAACGTAAACATAGGTCGCAACAGTATATATGTAAGATTTTGGTGAGTGTTGTATCCATCGAAATTGAAATAAAAACAAGAGTGAAAGAAAAAGAGTGTGAAAATGAAGAGAGTGTTTGGTTTGGGAGTTTTGTTACTTCTCACGATTGCAGCCATGAAGCCCGTGAATGGATTCAGCTGTGTGGAGGCAAAACTTTCATTGTTGACATGCTTACCTTTTCTCACCAGCAGTCAAAATAGCCCTTCAAGTGCTTGCTGTAATGCAGTGAGCAATGTGAAAGCTTCAGCACCTACAAAACCTGAACTTCGTGAGGCATGTCAATGTCTCACGGCAGCCGTCGGTGAATTTCCGAACCTTGACAAAGATAGAGCCATTCAACTTCCTAAACTATGTAACGTTGATGTCGGTTTTCCCCTCACCAAAGACATCGACTGTAATAAGTAAGATTTTTTTTTATTTAAATTTATCTTAATTTATACATAATCATAGTTCTCATTATTCTTTTATTTTTGTTCACATTTTATTTTTCAGGATCTCTCTTTGAGCAAGAGTTTTGAGGATGAAATGGGACATTGAAAATACTGGATTATGCTTTGAACTTCCTTTCCTTTTCATGAAAAAAAAAATAAGATTGTTTTCTCAACTTGTTCCACAGATGCATTTTTATTGATAGTAATGATTATTTAATAGATATTTGTTCTTGGTATCATTTTCTTCATAGAATCTCGTCATTTAATTATGATGTATGGTTTCAATGTTTGAGATTCACCCACTTAAACAAAATAATCAAAATTAAACTATTGAAATGAACTCTTCAAAATAACTAAGATCATTCTGAAACTTTAATTGTTTATTATTATATAAAAAATTATTAAAATAAACAAAAATACAAAAATATGAAAGATCATATCAAATCACGATAAAAAAATATATTTTACGAAATTTAAAATATTTATTAGTAGATATACAATCCAATAAAATTTCAACAATAAAAAATGAGTATAGTAGAAAAATAAGAGTACGTTCTAAACTTAACTTGAATATATATGCAATTCTACTTTTTATTTTTTAAACTGTTATGATACATAGACAGCTGAAAACTAAATGCAACGTATATATGTGGACCACACTCCAATGAAGAAAATTAAGAAGTCATTAATATTTAAAAATAGATCATTAATTTTAATAACAATTAGTTTTGGACGCGTGTGGTTTTACTCCTATTTTTTTATATTATTTTATTAAATTAAAAAATATTAAAATTATATTTATAATATGTATAACTATTAAATAAAATATTATAATTGTGATAAACATCAAGAAGAAGAAAACAATTATACAACTATTATATCACAGTCATTCAGAAAGTTATATATGAACATACTAATGGAAACTGTACATTTTTCAAAAGAAAAAAATTATTCAACTGGGATTTTTATTCTAGTTTATGTTGTTACATCACTCTCATATTGTATTAGATCAACTAGAATATTTTCATTTGTCTATATTAAGATGATTATTGTTAACAAGAAAAGAAGATAATCAAAAAGAGAGAAAATGGGAAGCTAATGTACAAAATGAGCAATCAAACAATATAATGTATTAATACATGTAATAACTCATATCAACCAATCCTAAAACATACAATTAGTCATACTAGACTCGACCAGGCATTGATATCTTATTCTAACCAGTTATGCATTTGTGGTGTGTTTTAGTACTGTAACATCCCAAATTTCTCACATTGGATAATTCATAATTTATATATTGTAACATTACATTTACGGTAACATCCCGTAATCTCACACTTAAAAATTTCCTAGTTGATATAAGTCTATACATGTAAAAATGTTCTAATTATAGTTCTTCTACTTCTCCCTTCCTTGGCACTGAGTGAGGCAACATTCCTTCATCTGCTCCCGTATAACGAATTATACGATCATCGCACATACCCAAACACAAACAAGTAGGGTGAGCTAACATGCAACCAATCATTTATGAAACATGCATGCAAACCTCATATAATAATTATGTCATACATACTCATACCATCATACAACAATCACATCATACAAACACAAACAAGTAGGGTGAGCTAACATGCAACAAATCATTTATAAAACATATATAATTACCTTGATATAAACATCATATAATAATTATGTTCGACACTCTCATACCACAATTCCTATTAGACACTCGTCTCACAATACCCAATAGACACCACAATACCCAATAGACACTCATCCGGATGATACGTTGATGAGCGGTCACGGGAAGTTATGCACTTGTAATGACTTCTACTTCTTTTTTTTTAATATACTTTCAAAATACTTCATACCATTTACAAGGTTAATCCCCTCACTATGTCCAAAACCGGCACATAGACCAGGACCTCCTGCTCCTCTCACCACATAATTCATCCCTCTCTACTTGAGACTAGATGATTATTAGAGTATCAGGATAACCTCCAACTACGGGACCCTCAACATCAACATATACACAAATACCATAACATTTATTTAATCTCTCCACAAGACTCATACCATACTAATATTCCTCAACTCACATTATACCCTTACAAAATCTCCCCATACTACCCATAACATGTTCAGATGCATAAATTCAAATGCAGTATAATAAAATGCAATTATCACAATTATAATTCATAATTCCATATCTACCACAAAAATGAATTCATCAGACATTTCCATTCCAACAAGATATATTGCACAATATTTTAATAGTACAAAATCTGTTCAATAAGATTTAAGTTAAAAACTTGTCGAGTAGACTTCCAGGAAAGAGAGGTGCGTCACAATGGACAACTTAAGTACCAAATCTTTCCTTAGCCAAAGTGTTCCTCAACTAGTTTTTAACAAATTTCTTATTTACAGATTCAAAACAACAACATATAATATTAACACCGAATTTCAATATAGATAAACATACAGTAAGCATTAACAGTATTCATACATAATTTCAAGATATGAATAGTAATAAAACAATACTAAGTCATAATATAAAAGCATAGAAATACTAAATCATAATATAAAAGCATAGAAAAGTTAGCTCCCCTACCTCTATTCCAGACGTCTCTTGCTCTGAATTTATTTCTCCGAAACCTTTCAGAACCTCTACCCTTCTTGCAACTAAAAATTTCTCTCTAACTTTCTCTCACTTGATTTCTCTTCTCTTGGTGCAGAATAATCTTCCCTCCCATGGTTATTTATAGTAAAAAAAATTTACTATTCATTAATATTTTAATATTATTTATTATTTTAATATTATTTAAAAATAATATTTCAATCATTTTCTCACCAAATCTGATCCTAATTTCTACCTACTACTTTCTTCCATGCTAAGAAATCCAAATGCTGAAAATTTATTTTTACTATTCACTTTTTACTATTTACTATTTACTTTTTACTATTTACTATTTACTTTTTACTATTCAATTTAAAAAAATTTACTAAATAAGTTACCAAAAATTTGAACCTCTCCTTCTAAAATTACTAAAATTTTATATCCAAAATTTACATTTTTCTATCCATTAAAATTATTATTACTAATAAAATACTAAAATTTACTACTATAAATATATATATATATATATAGATTTTTTTTTTTTTGGGTCTTACATTCTCCCCAACAACAAAAATTTTCGTCCTCGAAAATTCAAAAATAAAAATTTTTAATTTAATACTCATCTGAACGCATTCAACTAGAAAAGTCTCACACTCATAACCTGAATCATTTCTCTACTTATTTTGTGCATAAAATTTCTAGCATCTCAAATTGAAATGTACTCACAAAAATTAAAATCATAAACCTTCCAAACACTCTTACTTTAGCCCTATCACAACCATCATTAAACCTACCTCAATTATAATGTGTTTCCCGAGATCAAAACCATATCCCAAGGATATTTAGTGTTAACTAAATCTAAAATTTTTTTTTTATCTTATGCGAATTAAAAGTAATTATCAACAAGTTCACTCATACACATCACTGGATAGAGATCAAGGTGCGACATCACCATTGAGGTTTGAATACTACCATATAACTATGCCTGATGAAATTGCTCCAATTACAACCTACAACTTCTTAATTATTCCTAATTCCCTAATCACATTAGTGTTGCAACCCTCCTTTTTATCTATTTCCAAACTCTTCTTCTTCCTTATCTTGCCATATTCATAATAATATCAATTCCACCTACACTACCTCTACTAACTTTAACATTCCAAAATCAATAAAATTTACAACCATAAATCATGACATTTTAATCCTATCATAAAAATACCAAATATTTTGCATAAGCCGAAAGCCAAAATTTTCGTACCTGGATTTTCTCCACTACTCCTCATACCAAAATCACATATTCTCAAATCTTATCTCTAATGTATTTACTGAAAAAAATCTAACCATCTCCTTTTAATCATCCATTTAGCTTAGAATCCTTCCAATACTTCATTCTTCTCTAAAGACCTCGTGTTCTCTTAACTTATAAATTTCTCCTCCTATTAAACTTTCTCTCAATCCTCTTTATGCCTTATACAACTTCTTATTTACTCTTCTTCGTCTAATATTTGATTTATTCTTAATCTACTTCAGTATTCCTATCCCTTTTTATTTTAAGCTTTATCTTCAAATCTTCATCTATTTTCTTTCTTCAGATTCCAATCATCACTGATACATCAATCCATGTTACCAATCTCACACAATGCCACTCTGTTTCTCATCAATACTTCCTTCTCTTCTGACTTCTAACGTTGCTGATATACTAAACCAAACTGATTTCTCAAACCTTGCCACATTCATGCTTATCCAAAGCTTCTCTTAATCTAGCCTTTGAACTCAACTCCTTTTTGTGAAACGTAAGATATCTCATCTATTAATTTTGTTCTAGAAACTTCTAAAAATTTACTTCTAAACACCAACATCTTCACTCATCCTTTGAAACTTAAACTCTAGTATTATATCTCCCTATCAAGGCTTTAACTAATTCTAATATATTTCCTCAAACCCTCATAATTAAGAAAGGAAAATCATCTATGGTAAAAGTCATGATAGTTAGACACAATACTCTACTATCTAGATTTAGAGGAAATGGTAAATTATACCATTTAGACTCAATTCTTCACAGAGAAGACACGGAAGACCCACAACACAGAGGTCATCCTAAGGACGAACTGCTCTGATACCATTAATGTAACATCCCAAATTTCTCACATTGGATAATTCATAATTTATATATTGTAACATTACATTTACGGTAACATCCCGTAATCTCACACTTAAAAATTTCCTAGTTGATATAAGTCTATACATGTAAAAATGTTCTAATTATAGTTCTTCTACTTCTCCCTTCCTTGGCACTGAGTGAGGCAACATTCCTTCATCTGCTCCCGTATAACGAATTATACGATCATCGCACATACCCAAACACAAACAAGTAGGGTGAGCTAACATGCAACCAATCATTTATGAAACATGCATGCAAACCTCATATAATAATTATGTCATACATACTCATACCATCATACAACAATCACATCATACAAACACAAACAAGTAGGGTGAGCTAACATGCAACAAATCATTTATAAAACATATATAATTACCTTGATATAAACATCATATAATAATTATGTTCGACACTCTCATACCACAATTCCTATTAGACACTCGTCTCACAATACCCAATAGACACCACAATACCCAATAGACACTCATCCGGATGATACGTTGATGAGCGGTCACGGGAAGTTATGCACTTGTAATGACTTCTACTTCTTTTTTTTTAATATACTTTCAAAATACTTCATACCATTTACAAGGTTAATCCCCTCACTATGTCCAAAACCGGCACATAGACCAGGACCTCCTGCTCCTCTCACCACATAATTCATCCCTCTCTACTTGAGACTAGATGATTATTAGAGTATCAGGATAACCTCCAACTACGGGACCCTCAACATCAACATATACACAAATACCATAACATTTATTTAATCTCTCCACAAGACTCATACCATACTAATATTCCTCAACTCACATTATACCCTTACAAAATCTCCCCATACTACCCATAACATGTTCAGATGCATAAATTCAAATGCAGTATAATAAAATGCAATTATCACAATTATAATTCATAATTCCATATCTACCACAAAAATGAATTCATCAGACATTTCCATTCCAACAAGATATATTGCACAATATTTTAATAGTACAAAATCTGTTCAATAAGATTTAAGTTAAAAACTTGTCGAGTAGACTTCCAGGAAAGAGAGGTGCGTCACAATGGACAACTTAAGTACCAAATCTTTCCTTAGCCAAAGTGTTCCTCAACTAGTTTTTAACAAATTTCTTATTTACAGATTCAAAACAACAGCATATAATATTAACACCGAATTTCAATATAGATAAACATACAGTAAGCATTAACAGTATTCATACATAATTTCAAGATATGAATAGTAATAAAACAATACTAAGTCATAATATAAAAGCATAGAAATACTAAATCATAATATAAAAGCATAGAAAAGTTAGCTCCCCTACCTCTATTCCAGACGTCTCTTGCTCTGAATTTATTTCTCCGAAACCTTTCAGAACCTCTACCCTTCTTGCAACTAAAAATTTCTCTCTAACTTTCTCTCACTTGATTTCTCTTCTCTTGGTGCAGAATAATCTTCCCTCCCATGGTTATTTATAGTAAAAAAAAATTTACTATTCATTAATATTTTAATATTATTTATTATTTTAATATTATTTAAAAATAATATTTCAATCATTTTCTCACCAAATCTGATCCTAATTTCTACCTACTACTTTCTTCCATGCTAAGAAATCCAAATGCTGAAAATTTATTTTTACTATTCACTTTTTACTATTTACTATTTACTTTTTACTATTTACTATTTACTTTTTACTATTCAATTTAAAAAAATTTACTAAATAAGTTACCAAAAATTTGAACCTCTCCTTCTAAAATTACTATAATTTTATATCCAAAATTTACATTTTTCTATCCATTAAAATTATTATTACTAATAAAATACTAAAATTTACTACTATAAATATATATATATATATATATATATAGATTTTTTTTTTTTTGGGTCTTACAAGTACTTTGGAGAGTCATTGTCAAAGTAAGTTCCTACACTAACCTCCTACTTTTCTCACCACATACTTCACCTTCTTTTACATGATATTAGATGATTATTAGAGCGACATAATAACTCTCAATATAAAAATTATATATCTATAATACACTAGCTACTTGAATCACCAAAAAACTTCTGCTAAAAATTTCTTCCATAATATTTACCATACATACTTTCTACCGTGTTATCAACATTATCATAAACAAAACAGTTATATTATTATCATTTTACTAGTATAATGTAATAAAATAAAAATATTGAAATAATAATTAAAATAAAGTATTTTAATTTAATGTTTCATTATTTTCTATTACAGAAATTGATAATTAAAATGAAAAATAAAATAAAATAGTTAATGTAATATTTTATTGATATTTATATTATATATTATAATTAAAAGTCAACAAAATAATAAAGATAATAAAATCAATAAAATAATAATATTTTCACTTTACTTCATCTTATCTTTTACTAATTTATTAACTATAAAAGTGAGAAGTTAAATTTCTTTTTAAGAAAAAACACAAATTCTAAGGTCAAGAAAGCAAAAAGAGATAGAAACATAATGCGTTTTGTTTGAACATCTAGATCACCTTCAAAGAAAACGGAAAAAGAAATCATTTATATCATAAAACAATGTTAAAAAAATCATTTATTAATTTTTTAGAAAGTAATAAATTCATTTAATTTTTTCTTTATATGTTTAATTAAGCCATTAACGTAAACATAAGTGACAACAATATAAATGTAAGATATCGGAGAGTGTTGCATCAATCGAAATCGAAATAAAAACAAGAGTGAAAGAAAAAGAGAGTGAAAATGAAGAGAGCGTCAACATCAGTTTTTGGTTTGGGAATTTTGTTACTTCTCACAGTTGCAGCCATGAAACCAGTGAATGGATTCAGTTGTTTGGTAGCAAAAGTTTCATTGTTGCAATGCTTTTCTTTTCTCAACAGCATTGCAGATATCCCTTCAACTTCTTGTTGTAATGCAGTGAGTAATGTGAGAGCTTCAGCACCTACAAAACCTGAACTTCGTGAGGCATGTCTATGTCTCACGGCAGCTGTCGCTCAATTTTCTAAACTTGAGAAAGATAGAGCCATTCAACTTCCTAAACTATGTAAGGTTGATGTCGGTTTTCCCCTCACCAAAGACATCGACTGTAACAAGTAAGATTTCTTTTTTATTTATATTATTTATCTTAATTTATACATACTCATAGTTCTTATTATTCTTTTATTTTTGTTCACATTTTATTTTTCAGGATCTCTCTTTGAACAAGAGTTTAAAGGATGAAATGGGACATTGAAAATGCTGGATTATGCTTTCAACTTCCTTTTCCTTAAAAAACAAATAAGATTGTTTTCTCAATTTTTATTGAAAGTAAATGATTATTGAATAGATATATCTGTTGTTGGTATCCATTTCTTCGTGACTCTCTTGGCTTTTAATTATGATGTAAATGTTTGATATTCGTCAGCTTAAACAGAATAATCAAAATTAAACTATTGAAATATACTCTTCAAAATAACTTATGATTATTAAGAATTTTAATTATTTATTATTATATAAAAAATTATTAAAATAAGCAAAAATACAAAACAAATACAAAAATATGAAAGATCATATCAAGTCACGATAAAAATTATATTTTATGAAACTTAAAATATTTATTTTTCTCAAGAAAAATAAATTAGTAGATATACAATCCAAACAATTTTTAATAATAAAAAATGAGTATACCAGAAAAATAAGAATACGTTCAAAACTTAACTTGAATATATGCAATTCTACTTTTTATTTTTTTAACTGTTATGTTACATAGACCACTGAAAACTAAATGCAACGTATATATGTGGACCACATTCCAATGAAGAAGAAAACTAAGAAGTCATTAATATTTGTATCGTATGTAGAATAGGAATTAACAATCATAATAGTTCGGTCTACTCCTTGTGTTAAAAGGTGAAGTGGATTAAATGTTGGTTCATGCGGTCAAACAAATTAAATGTTGAATTGATCCTTAAGTCATTAATATTGGATCAATAATTAAGTAGTTGATGTTGGATCATGACGAGATGACCGTCCAAGATATTATTATTAAACCAATGGTTTGAACAAATAAAACAGTTAAAAAATTAATAACAAACGATTATATATATTGATTAAAGATATTTGTACCATAATTATATTGATTAAAAAATGGTTAATGTAATATTTTATTGATATTTATATTTTATATTATAATTAAAAGTCAATAAAATAATAAATATAATAAAATCCTATACTTTAAATTAGTATAATTTGTAAATTAATTATTTTTAATAGTTTTTCATTTTGAAATTAACCTTTTTATTTATTAAAAAAATTATGATGTAAGTCAATAAAATCATTTACAAACTTTTAGAATTTCTTTTATCTTTTCCTTAATCCAAATAATCATATTTTTTTCTTCAAATCCAATCGTTTTCACTCTCTTAAATTTATCCTATGTAACATCGCAAAAATACAGTCCAAAACTATATAATAGAATAATCACATTAATTAATAATTCATATCAGTCTTTACACTAAAAGTCGAACGTACGTTTATGACCGAACGACCTTACAAAAGAGTGATCATAAACTATATAAGATAAGCAAACCTGACCGAACGGTTTACAAAATCAAATACCGAACAATCATACATAAAAAAGGGAAGGTGATCGAATGACCACCTTACAATAGACTACACTAATGACCGAACGTCCTACTCTTCGGCCTTCACTTCTACCTCGACCAAATTCTCTTCTTCTAGTGCATCTTCCAACAGCTCGTCTCCTTCTGTTCACATCCACACGGATGATCATTGCAATGACAAGACGAACGTACAAAACAAGACAAGACAGGAACACAAGGTAAGCTTATGTAATTTAATTCATGTATAAACATACATTTTCACAAAATCATACACATAAGATATAATTCATCATACGTTTCATATAAATCATAATACTAGACTGACTGTCCGGACTGTATGAAATCTGTGTAGCTACATGTGTTCGTGCACCCGGGTGATGTAGTAACTGGGATGCCCTCAATAACTGCCACCCGAGGTTAGTCCTATCTATCCAAAGTACCCCTAAGGACTAGGACCTCCTGCCGTTCCCACACATGACCTACCCTCCTCTACGTGAGGACGAGTACTCACGGAACATCAGGATGAACCGCTAGCTTAGCATACCCACATTCATACTTTACAAATTCAATAAGCAATCATGAGTCGTTCCTCCCCGGAACGCTCGTTCATAATCCAACACATTTCATCCATATCATATTTTCTTCATCTTTCATTATCAATCTTCTCAATTTCATCTTTCATTATCAATCATCTCAAATTTATCTTTCATTTCCAATCATTTCAATTTCATCTTTGTTCAAAGATTATTAAGGACACCAGATACCGAACGTTCAATCCTCACTCAGAACGAGGACGAACACTTGGAACGAGACGGAGAGGTCTTCAGTTCTATAATAGAATAAGACCAAGGGGATTACAATCGGTTTGAGAAAGAAACCGAGTATAATCATATATAACAGGAACGACTAGAACGAACATTACTTAAAAAGTGAGCTAATTAAATGAACTGACCCTTGAGAGTTCCAACCGAACACCGAAAGAACCATGCCAAGTACTAAGGCTCTAAGCCGAAACCAATGGATGTAGACACTTCAAGACATTCAGAGAATAATACTTAGAAGGATTCACATTAAGAAACCAAACGCTTATGAATACTTAGTTTATTTGAATTTACATCAAGATATCCGAATGTCAGTCAATGACCGAACACGGTAGAAAGAAAATCCTATTGAAGTTGGACGAACGTTATTTTCATCAAGATAGATCATACAAGAAACGAGTACGAGCGCTTGGTATAAGACCGAACACTACTCATTACGAGCGCTTGGTGTGAGACCAAGCACTACTAAACTTATAAATAGAAAGCTTAATAAATATAATAAGATACTATTGGAATAGTGTTTAAGAATAACTAAAATATACAAATACATATATTTACAAATTTAAGTTTATCACAGAATACTCAGATACAACTACGCTTGGCCGAACGCTCAAGCATAGTATTACCACACGAAGACGCTCGTCCTCAACTAGGATTCTTCCAAACGAAAGAATCCAATTTTATCCAAGGTTACTAGTACGACCGAACGGTCAATGACGAACATACATTATCATAGGGAAATTTCATATCCAGAATTCATTTATATTCAAACTCATTTCTCAACATATAACTTCATAATTTCATACATTCATATCATAGTACATTTCATATTCCTCATACATCAGAACATAATAACCATCATATTTCATATAGTCAAATATCTCAACAATCATGCTTCACTTTAGTTTAACAACACAACGAACCTTCATGCAGCACAATAAACATACAAATTAAATTAAATAAGCTTCCCTTACCTCTGAGCGTGAACGAATGTCCTAGAGACAGAAGTACGGTTCGTTTGACTACAAATCTTTCTACCCTTACGTTCCACAATTCTTCACACTAAACCAAATAGCAGAAAACCAACAATGGCTCAGACAAGACGACATCATGCAACCAGAACTTGGTTTTGCATGTACTAGAGAACGAACGGCTAAGGATAAGAAGAACTTACCAGTTCAGAACTCGAAACTGTTCGGTTCAAACTAAAGCTCTGGACGCCGGAAGTACTTCTACGGTGCCTAAACGGTGATCAGAGAAAAGAAAAGATGAGATTTGGTAGAGAGAAGGGAGAGCTTTTAGTGAGAAGGAGGAGAATTTGAGAATATCAGAGTTTGGAGAAGAAGATGCATGCAGAGAGTGTGACGTAAACTTTTAAAAACTCAGTTTTGTTTAAAACGAACGTCCACTCATCTACTGACACCTGCATTCCACTATCTGATTTTCAGATGTTCGTCGCTTGACACATGACGTCCGTTCAGAGGGATTTTAGGTGCGTTTTTAATGGTTCTGACATTCTACAATCCAAACACAAGCTAAATGGAACACTCGTTATTTTAATTTTTCTCATCTCTTATAGAAGATTAAATTAGAAAGCTGTCGTAGTAAAAAAATTTAATATTTATATTAACAAATGATTAATATTTTTATTTTTAATTATTTTTTGAAATTTATGTTTTTTCTTTGTTAATATTTTCACTTTACTTCGTCTTATATCTTTTTTATAATTTATTAACTATAAAAGCGAGAAGTTAATTTTCTTTTAAGGAAAAACACAAATTCTAACGTCAAGAAAGCAAAAAGAAAACGAAAAAAAAAATCATTAAATATTCGCAACAAGAACATTACATATAAAAAACCGTTAGAAAAAAAAATAAAAAAAGATGAACAAAATGTAACTCATACTTCATCATATTATTCTGCGGAACATTCTCCAAGAAATAGGAAAAGAACAAAAAGTCATCAATAGTCATAAATAACGGTAACCTGATGTACGTGGCTATAAAAGCAACATCTTCCTCAGTGTTCCATTCATCCAAAATCAAAGCACAAGATTGAATCACTCAGATAAACCTCTCTGTCAAAATGAAGACTGTCTTTGTATCATTCTTCACTCTGTTAATTGTGTTAGTCTTCACAGTTACTGCCACAAAGCCATCAAAAGGCTTAACCTGTGAGCAGGAATTAGCCTTAGCGAGGCCATGCTTAGAATATCTAACAAAGAAAACTGAGGCCCCTTCAACTTCTTGCTGCGATGGGATGAAAAAGATCATATCTTCATCACCTACAAAGGAAGAAAAACAAGCTGCATGTACGTGCCTAAGGGAAGCAGGCAATCGTATTCCTAACCTGGACAAACTCAGACTCAATAGTCTTTGCAAAGATTGCAAAATCAAGCTCCATAATCTCATGTCCAATGACTTGAATTGCATCATGTAAGAATTTTTTTTACGTAGTCGATGTTATTAGCTTTCACTCGTTTGCTTTCCTCACATTGTTTTTCCTTTCTTTTCTTTTTTTTCAGACTTGATTAAGCTAGGAACGGTGCATTATGCTGGGAGTTTTCTATTTCTGTCACAAAATAACATTGTTTGTTGAACTTCTCTCAACAAACATTTATGTTGAAATTAATGATCAATGAATATGCTTTTTATATATTGTTGGTGTCTTCTGTTAATTTCTTTCCATCTAATTATGATGAACCATTTGTGTTTAATGTTTAAAATCTTGAGTCTAATCCAAAATAAATCCAATAGAAATAAGCTATCATTTTATACATGAAATTAGTTAGGCTTTGTTACATGTTAGATGATGAGATCGGTATAGATTATTTAATGTTGTTAAAATGGCTCATCCAGTCTGGTTTATCACGAGTTTGAGTCCATCCAATCCGGCTCATTTATTAGCGAACCGAAAAAATTCGAACCCGACCTGACCCATCACGGATGGATAGGTTAAACAGGTCGGTTCCCTATTTACAAGTTTTTTATTTTAAATAAAAAAAATTACAATTATTTTGTAATTAAATTTAAATAATTTCAATTTAGAATCATGTTAAACTCTAAAGACAATTCAAAATAAAAAAAATTAACATACAACTCAAATATAATCCAAAAACAAACCTAAAAAGCAAATAAATAAGTTTACAATATTTGATAATTTTTGTGTCATTTATTCATTTATAATATTAGAGTCTTGAATGGATAAACTTATAATATTTTGCTCTCTTGAAACATATCTTTTTCTTTATTCCCATTTACAGTACAATAAAAAAACATGTTAACTAATAATATTGAAACACAAAATAATAAATAATTAAATTAAACTAGGTGTGTTAGTGAGCCGCTCACCACGGATTCAACCCGGGTTAAAAATTAATCCATATAAATTTTTTTTTTCAAATCCAACCTAACCCAAACTCGTGATGAGTTGGATTGATCTACAAATTTTAATTCATCTTGACAACACTAATATTAATAATTCTTTTCACACAATATCTAGCATATCGGTGAAAAAAGATATATAATTCCTGTATATTTCTCTTTACAATTGCGTAAATTAATCAATTATACAAAAGTCTATAATCAATTTTGATTGTTTATCATTACTAATATAAACTATAAAAATGAACATTTATAAAATTTAAATAATTATGTTGTTAACATCTTTTTAGTATGTTTTTATATTTTAATACAATAAAAATACTAAAATAATAAATAAAATAAAGTATTTTAATTTAATATTTCATTATTATATGTTTTCTATTACAGAAATAAATAATTAGAATTAAAATACTAAAATAATAAATAAAATAAAGTATTTTAATTTAATATTTCATTATTATATGTTTTCTATTACAGAAATAAATAATTAGAATTAAAATAAAAAAATGATAAATAAAATAAAATAATTAATTTAATATCTTATTGATATATATTTTATATTATAATTAAAAGTCAATAAAATAATAAATATAATAAAATTATATAGTTTAAATTTCTATATTGTGTTAATTAATTAATTTTAATATATTTTTATTTTGAAAATAACCTTTTTATTTATTAAATTTTATCATTTTTAAATCCATTTTTTTATCATGAACATCAATGAAATTATTTACAAACTTTCACAGTCTTTATTTATTTCTTACCGTGTTTCCCTAATCAACAAGAATTTCTCTTCAAACACAAGCTAAATGAAATGCTATATCATTTTTCTCTTCTTTCAGAGAGAAGAAAAAATTAGAAATTTCTTTTAATTCAAATTATTAACAAATAATTAATTTTTATATTTTTAATTATTTTTAATTTTTTTCTTATTATTATTTTCACTTTGCTTCATCCTAACGTTTACAAATTTATTAACAAACAATAAATGTGAGAAGTTAAAAAACTAAAACAACCATAAATTCAAAAATTAAAAAGGCAATTTGGGATGCAAACAAAATAGATTCATACTTTATCTTGTCTTCTGGATGCATCTAGACCACCTTCAAAAAAAACAAAAAAAAAATCATTAAATATATCATTACACATCAAAGTGTTGAAAAAAATTACAAAATGTAGCTCGTGGTGATGGAATTAGTTGATGATGGAAATGTTGTAAGAATGAAAAAATATATGTAATTCAATTGTATTTCTTTTATAATCTATTATACTCATAAATGTTAAGTATACAAGAAGCTATAATCTATCGTGACTTTTTAATACCTATGGTTACAATATAAATTTTAAATAGTTCTATTATTAACATTTTATTAGTATACTTTTATATTGCAATAAAATAAAAATATTAAAATAATAATTAAAATAAATAATTTTAATTTCATGTTTCATTGTTATACGTTTTCTATTACAGAAATAAATAATTAAAATAAAATAATTAATGTAATATTTTATTGATATCTATATTTTATATTATAACTAAAAGTAAATAAAATAATAAATATAATAAAATCATATACCTTAAATTATTACATATTGTAAATTAATTAGTTTTAACATATTTTTATTTTGATGTTATCTTAGCTTTTCTCATCTCTTACATAGAAGATAAAATTAGAAAATTCTTTTAGTTAGAATTTTTAATATTTATATGAACAAATAATTAATATTTGTATTTTTAATCATTTCTAAAAAGTTATTTCTTTTCTTTGTTATTATTTTCACTTTATTTCATCTTAACGTTTGCAAATTTATTAACAATAAATGTGACAATTTAAAAAACTTAAAAAAAAAACCAAATTCTAACATCAAGAAAGCAAAATGAGATAGACATAATAATGACTTTATCTTGTTTTGTTTGAGCATGTAGACCACCTTCCAAGAAAACCTAAAAATAATTTGATGAACAAAATGTAACTGATAATTCATTAAATTATTTTGTGGACCATACTCAAGAAAAAGGAAAAAAACAAAAAGTGATTAATAGTCATAAATAATGATCATGTGATGAAAGCTCCAAATGCACTAAACATGTGTCTATAAATATAACATTGTCCTGAGTATTCCATTCATCCAAAATCAAAACACAAGATTAAATCACTTAGTGTCAAAATGAAGATTGTATTTGTATCATTTTTCATATTCCTGGCTGTGTCAGTCTGTACAACTGATGGCTTAACCTGTGAGGAGGAAAAAGCCTTACTGAAGCCATGCTTAGATTATCTAACCAAGAACACCGATTCCCCTTCAACTTCTTGCTGCGATGGGTTGAAACAAATAATATCTTCAACACCTACAAAGGAAGAAAAGATTGCTGCATGTAAGTGCCTAGAGGAATCAGGCTCTGACGTTCCTAACCTAGACAAAGACAGAGCCAATAATCTTCGCAAAGAGTGCAAAATCAATGTCTATAATTTCATGTCCGATGACTCTGATTGCGAAAAGTAAGACTTCTTTTTTTACTACTTATACAATTCGTGTTAATAGTTTTCATTCATTTGCTTTTTCCTCTCATTGCTTTTTTTTTTTTTTTTCAGAATTATAAGCTAGGAAAGGGTGGATTCTGCTGGGAATTTTCTATTTCTGTAACAGAATAACATTGTTTATTGAACTTCTGTCAACAAATATTTATGTTGAAATCAATGAATAATGAATATGCTTTATATATATATTGTTGCTGTTTTCTATTCACTTCTTTTCATCCAATTATGATCAATCATTTGTGTTTAATTTTCTTAACAGGATGCGTAGTAAAAAACAAAATTCTCCCAGGTAAAGAAAGAACTTAATAATATTTTTATGCTTACAATGTTATATTTAAACACTATCCATTTCATGTTTTTTTATGGAGTATTACGAAAATAGTTGGAAATTTTTTCTTCAACATTTTACTTAAGGCAGGAATCTTTGGACTTTACTGGTGTTAGTTCTTGTTTGTGAATTTTGATCCTTTTTTTTACCTTCCCACTAAGGCTTCTCTGTTTTTCCCATTCAGAATCATTTATTTTTGTTATATTCTGGGGCAAAATCAGAGAGTAAGAATTTTCATATACAAAAAGAACTGAAGGCTTACCTTTTGTCAATGACCAATACCTAACTTTACCACCATCTAATATATTAATTATACCCCTCTGATGATTTCAATTGTGTTTGTGTTTGAGAAAATTATATTACAATGACAAACAAATAAATGAATAAAGCAAAGACCAACAAATTGTAGCGTGTAAGTTACTCGGTAGGTAAGAGAGAGGATAGAGATGAGAGAAAAAAGAAAAAAAATTGAATAAGTAAGAAAAATGGATTAGAAGTAGGTGAGTGTTTTTGATTTTTTATTTATTTTAGGTTTAATGTCTCTGTAGGTTCTTATTTTGTTCCAGAATTTCAATTAAGTCCCCTTTTTTTTGTCGATTGAGTCCTCATTTTTATAAAATTGTAACAATTAAAGGCCTGCCGTCAAATTGGATAAACGGTCATTTAATTGTTTCGTTACGTGGCATGGACACCGTTTTCACTAATCGTGGAATTAAAAAAGAATTTAACCTCATATTTTTTAATACAAAACTCCTTTTTAATTCCACGTGTGATTAGTGAAAACAGTGCATATGCCACCTAACGCACAGTTAAACGACCATTTGTCCAATTTGACGACAGGCCTTTAATTGTTACAATTTTACTTTACAAAAATGAGGACTCAATTAAGACGACAAAAAGAAAGAAAACTTAATCGAGATTTTGGGCCAAAATAAGGACTTACAGATACATTAAAACTTTATTTTACATTAAAAATTAAAATTATTAAAATATTCTTTTGTTTAAAGTATGTCTTTTTTTATGAATAAGAATTTTTTTTTCTATTAAAACTTGGTACACTCTACTAACAAAAAAAACTTATACAAGTTAGCAAATATATATATATATATATATAATAAAATAAAATTTAGAAATATCAAAATAGAAGAATATATTGTTCAAAATAAAGGATTAATAAAAAAAATATATAATACTATTAAGATTAATATAATGTCATCTTATAAATAAATAAGAGTTTAACGTCACTCCCACTTAAATTACTAAATGAAACAAAAAGTTATAAGTCAAATTTATCATATTTTAAAAGGTTATGTTTATGTATGTTGAAATACTTTGGGAGTTTCATATCGACTAGAGATAAGGTCAATTTACAATATATATATATATATATATATATATATATATATATATATATATATATATATATATATATATATATAAGGGAGGTGCAAACCTGACCTTACAAACCGGTTTTGTGGGGTTTTCTACTATCACACACAAGATGTCTGGGTGTGTTAGAAGTTCCATATCGACTAGAGATAAGACCAATTTATAATATATAAGTGAGTTTTTTGGGGGTTGAATTAGGCTTAAAGTCCACTTCTAACAATACTACTAAAGCGTAAGAAATACACAATAATATAGTTCTCTTATTTCTACTCTTATTTTTAAATATATTTCAAAACAATGAAACAAGTATATTAATATTTTAAAAAAATAATAATAAGAATAATTAAGCATGAATTATTGTAATTCCTTAGTCTTAATAATTTGTTCCTTGTACCAAGTTTTCTAAATGAAAATAGTAAAACATTTCGTGATCATCTGCTAATTTATTTTTGTTTCTCTCTTGTATCAAGTTTTCTAAAAAAAACAGTAAAACATTATGTGATCACCTACTAATAATATTTTATGAGAGGAAGTTGAGAATGGAAATTCAAAGAACAAAAAAGTTTTACAACTATGCTTTTCTTTTTATTCACGGCCTACACTATCCTATTTTTCCCTTCTTTTCACTTTCAATCACCTTTCATCTTTATCTATTTTTAGAAACTAATCCACTACGTATATATCGGAAACTTAAAGAGCCTTTTAGACAAAAGGGTTTTCGATGTAGAGTCTCTATTTTAGGGAACTCAATTTCATAAAGTTATGAACAAATTGTTTCGAGATAATGAAAGTTAGAAATATTGTCTGATACATATTTATGATATATTTAATATATGTATACTTTCATGTCTTTTTTACGTGAATTATCATAGTTTAAATATGATTTCTGTTATATATTTTAATCTTTTTATTTATTTTTTACAAATTTCTCATTGTTTAAAGTTATGAATTATTTTGATAATAAAATATGATTCTAAAACTTATTTTAAGTAATTTTTGTGAGTTAATGAAATGACTCTTAAATATCAAAATGTATTGGGGAGTTACTCCCTCCACCACCATGGTCTTTAGCCTACATCTCTTCAATTCTTTTTATTTCAAAACAAACCTTAAGTAACTTTTTCTTTTACTTTTATCTTATTTAATATAAAACTCTAATCTTATTCTCTTCCTTTTTTTCATTGTCGTCGCTAGCATACCCTACACCCCCTAGAGAACCTCTCTTTTCACTCTCTTCTTCTTACTCTCTTTCTCTTTTATTTCTCATTTATTCTTCTCACTTCTATTTCCTCCCTCCATTATTCCATTGCTTCCATTGTGCTGCGTCGTTTCTTCCATTGTGTCGTTGCTTCCATATGTTATATGTGTTGTGGAGTGATATGTTGTTGTATGAAATGATTGAAGAAAACATGCCAAAACGGATATGGAAGATAAGTTTGACCTTCATGTTCCATTAAGGTCTTTAACTATTTTTTAACCATAGTAAATACATTTTTATTGAAGGATAATTGAGGAACGGGGGTGGTGAAAGAAGTTGGGGTGGTGTAGGGAGAAACTCTCAAATGTGTGTAGTAAAACCAAATATCATTCATATTATTGGGTGGGTTACTCCCTAACCCACCACATTGCTCCATGTACTACCACAATTTTTAACAATTCCAAAACTATTTTGTATATTTTAAAAAATTCCACACCCTCACTTTTTTTCTTTAACGGATGTTGATATCCGTTAAAGAAAAAATTCTTCAACGAATTTCGATATCGGTTAACGGATGTGTCCACATCTGTTCAAGGTTTATGTTTTTTTTTTAATTTTAAGTTTATTAATTTATTGTATTTTAAATTAATATATAGATATTATTAAATTTTTTTAAAATTTGTTACATAATTATATATAAATTTATTTTATTTTATTTAATGAAATAATTATTATTAATTTAATTAAATTGTATTATTTTTTAATTGATTATGTTAAACGGATATGCCAAGTCCGTATGTGACCACATCGGTTCAAGGTTTATGTTTTTTTTTATTTTAGTTTTTAGTTTATTAATTTATTGTATTTTAAATTAATATATAGATATTATTTATTTATTTTTTAAAATTTTTTACGTAATTATATATAAATTTAATTTATTTAATTTAATGAAATAATAATTATTAATTTAATTAAATTGTATTATTTTTTAATTGATTATGCTAAACGAATATGTCACGTCGATGTGGCCACATCCATTCAAGGTTTATTTATTTTTTTAGTTTATTAATTTATTGTATTTTAAATTAATATATAGATATTATTTAATGTTTTTTTAATTTTGTTACGTAGTTATATATAAATTAATTTTATTTTATTTAATGAAATAATTATTATTAATTTAATTAAATTGTATTATTTTTTAATTGATTATGTTAAACGGATGTGACCACATCCGTTTAAGGTTTATGTTTTTTAGTTTTTAGTTTATTGTACTTTAAATTTAGGTATTTAATTTTATTTTGCTTTTTTATATTAGGTTATGTAATTATATGTAAATTAATTTTATTTTGTTTATGAAATAATTATTATTAAATATATACAAATAAAATAAAAAATACAAAAACAATATATATACAAATAAAAAACATCATTAAAATAAAATCTAAAATAAAAACAATAAACTAAAATAACAAAAAAAAAGTTAAAAGATGTATCCTTATGTGAAAATCCGTTCATGGATATCAACATCCGTTGAAGGTGAAACGGATGACGACATCCGTTTTACTGCGCAATAATTAAATGATAAGAAGGGCAAATTAGGCATGGGGGATATAGGGAGCATTTAGTGGTGGTTGTGAGAGCAACACTCTATTATTGGATGGGGTTGTAACTTTTACACATGGTCCATAACACATGTTTCCTCAATATGACCCTTGTGATTGATAATTAAAGCTGTTTTGTTAGAAAAATAACCTTTGCAATTTTGAGAGAAATTTGAATGTCACTTTGTTTTTGTTTGTTTTGAATTGTTTCGATAAAACTCATATTCTACTTTTTTAACCATTGGATCGACTTGAAACTTTTACATAGTTTGTCAATCATATTTCTTCAAACCAACTGTTCGGATCTTCTATTATATGTATTAAAGAAACTCGTGTTAGAGTTTAAGGAAGTCTCTAATATCATTATTTTGTTTTCAAAGGTGTTTATGTGAGAAACAAAATTTCACTTTTATAACGTTATGCGTTCAATGTCCAACCACTGAATAACCTAATAACAAAAAATGACTGGTGACATTTTTGCAAATAAAAGTTCCATTAAGAAGTCAGACTTAGACTTGTCTGACATCAATTAGTTATAAGACATCAAATATTATGAAGTCAGACGTCTTATTGTGTAAATTTCGCAAAAAACGTTTGGCGCGAAGGTGAAAATGTACTTACATATGATGTCGAATGTCCTAAAATTAGACGTCAAAAGATTATAAAACGTCGAATGCCATAGAATTAGACGTTAAAAGGTTATAAAAATTTAGGCGGGAGGTTGAAAATTGATTCAGTTTATTTTAGCGCTAGACCCTCTTCTCTGCTCAAATTTTTCTCAAACGAAGCTTGACGACCAACACATGTAATCTTTTTTTATTTTATACAAATACATGTTAATTAACTACTTTATGTATGATTTTCGTTTGTTTTGACAGATTGTTTTCGTGTTCTTCTTCTTCATATGCGCATTAAACTTTCTCTCTCACTAATGGTAACACTTTATTCCGACAAACCCACTTTTTCGAAGAATAGTTTTCGTTTTCATTTTCAAAAACTTGTTTATTGAACTTGTTTGTTGTTCATCTTACGCTACACATTATACATCCAAGCTTTAGGGTAGAACTAAGAATATATTGAAAACAATTCGAGATGATTTGAAAATTTGTTCAAAGCACCATAATATAATGAGAAACCCAAAAAAAAAAGTTTAGATCAAAATTCAAAATCAATTTGTGAAGAGAAGATATGTAATTCAATTATATTTCTTTTATAATCAGTTATAAACATAAACATTAATCAATTAATCGATTATAAAGATTCATAATTTTTTTTATCAAATTTCTTTGGATCTAATTATGATGAACCACTTGTGTTTAATGTTCGCAAATCTTGGGTCTAATCTAAAATAAATCCAATAGAAATAAACTATCATTTTATAGATGAAACTAGTTAGGCTTTAGAACATGAAATCAATATAGATTAATAATTCTTTTCAGATTTAATCATTTTCAAGATTTCTAATTTTACTGAGAAGTCTCAAATAGCTTCTCACTTATTTTTTTTCTCAATTGGGTTCCTATTTTTTAAAAATAAAAACAATTAGGTCATTGTCGTTAGTTCTGTACTAACACCACTAAAGAAAGTGTCACGTGTCAATTTGTGGCTTTTTTGAATTTTTGAATTATTTTTTTATTTTTTTTATTTATTTTTTAAAAATAAACTAAAAACAAAAATGTCATGTGTCATAATGACATTATGCCATGTGGTAATGACATTGTGACATGACACTGATAGTGTCATGTGTCACTGTTAGGCCACATGTCATTGCATTAGTCTCATTTTGGTCTTTGTATTTTTATTTTGTCTCAATTTGGTCCCTCTATTTTTATTTGGTTTCAATTTAGTCCTAATCTTAAAAATTAAACAATTTTGTCCCTATGCAAATTCAAACAAAATTTAATTTGTATATAAATCTTAACAAATATTTTTATTAAAATTGATTTTTTATTAAATATTTTTAATAAGAGTAAGTTTATCTATATTTTTTTAATTAATTATATGAATGTTAATTATGTTCTTTAAATATACCTATAAGAGTTAAAAGAAAACGATGACATAACATGGTGGTGTGAATTTTCCAAATGATTTAGCTTATTGAACAAATTATTTGATATGAAATTTCACTTTTTTTTAAATAAAAAATTGGAGAAATTTTTCGTGAAAACAGTAATTAAAGTTAGTTTCTTCTTTCATGATCTTCCATGAAAACTTTCTCCACAAAAAATTTATACCAACATGTTATGTCACTTTTTTTTAAACTCTTATAGGTATATTTAAATAACATAATTAACATTTATATAATTAATTAGATATAAATATAAATAAACTTAATCTTGATCAAAATATTTAATAAAAATATTTGTTAAGATTTATATACAATTTAAATTTTGTTTGAATTTGAGGAGAGACAAAATTGTTTAATTTCTAAAATTAAGACTAAATTGAGACAAAATAAAAATACACGGATCAAATTGAGACACAATAAAAATAGAGAGACCAAATTGAGACTAATGGAATGACACGTGGCTTGACAATGACACGTGACATTTTAAGTGTCATGTCACACTCTCATTGTCACGTGACACAATATCAGTTTAACTCATTGCATTTTTATTTTATTTTTAAAAAAATTAAAAATAAGTAAAAAATAATTAAATTTTTTAAAAAAACTACAAACTGATATATGACAACTCCTTTAATTGTATTAATATAGAAATACCGGGTCATGACCTAATTGTTTTAATTTTTAAAAAATAAAAACCCAATAAAAAAAATAAATGAAAACCTATTTGAGATTTCATAGCAAAATTAAGAAGTCGAAAATTATTAAACCTTCTTTTCACACAATATCGAGGAGATTTGTCAAAAGAAAGATATATAATTCCAATATATTAAAAGCATAAACTAATCAATTATTTAAAAATCTATAATCAATGTTGAATGATCGTTACTAATATAAACTATAAAAGAACATTTATAAATTTTAAATAATTATATTGTTAACTGTTTTTTAGTATGTTTTTATATTTTAATAAAATAGAAATATTAAAGTATTAAATAAAATAAAGTATTTTAATTTAATATTGTATTGATATATATATTTTATATTATAATTAGAAGTCAATAAAATAATAAATATAATAAAATTATACAGTTTAAATTTCTATTTTTTTAATTAATTAATTTTAATACATTCTTATTTTGAAAATAAATTTTTTATTTATTAAATTTTATCATTTTTAAAACAATTTTTTTATCATGAATTTCAATGAAATTATTTACAAACTTATCTTAATTTTTCTCATCTCTTACATAGAAGATAAAATTAGAAAATTCTTTTAGTTATAAATTTTAATACTTGAATTAACAAATAATTAATATTTGAATTAACAAATAATTAAAAAAAATATTTCTTTTCTTTGTTATTATTTTCATATTATTTCATCTTTGCTATTAGGTCTATATCGAGAGAGACACAATATCAATGATATATGAACCTAACCATATAAGATATTGAAATCATTCTCTACCCAAAACCTTAATGGATCTTTCATTTTTATATAGTGTTTTATTTTCTCATTTCTATCCAATGTGAGATTTGGATTCATACTTGAATTTCCAACAAATAATTCATACTTTATCTTGTTTTGTTTATACATCTAGACCACCTTTCAGGAAAACATAAAAATAAATTCATCATGATAACGTATCAAAACCATTTGAACAAACTAATTTGATGAACAAAATATAACTGATACTTCATTAAATTATTTTGGTGTCCATACTCCAAGAAAAAGGAAAAAAAACAAAAAGTGATTAATAGTCATAAATAATGATGACGTGATGAAAGTTAGGAATGCACTATGCATTGTGGCTATAAATATAACATTTTCATGAGTATTCCATCCATCCAAAATCAAAACACAAGAGCAAAATCACTTATAGATAAACCTGTTTGTCAAAATGAAGGTTGTATTTGTATCATTTTTCCTTTTTCTGGCTGTGTCAGTCTTGACAACTGATGGCAAAGAGTCATCAAAAGGCTTAACCTGTGAGCAGGAAGTAGCCTTAGTGCAGCCATGCGTGGATTATCTAACAAAGAAAACTGAGGCCCCTTCAACTTCTTGCTGCGATGGGTTGAAAAAAATCATATCTTCATCACCTACAAAGAAAGAAAAACAAGCTGCATGTAAGTGCCTTAAGAAAGCAGCCTCTGAAATTCCTAACCTATGCAAACAAAGAGCCAACAATCTTTGCAAAGAGTGCAAAATCAAGGTCGATAATTTCATACCCAATGATTTGGATTGCGAAAAGTAAGACTTCTTTTTTTATGTATACAATTCTTGTTGATAGTTTTCATTCATTTGCTTTTTCCTCACATTGCTTTTCCTTTTTCTTCTTCTTTCAGGATTGTTTAAGCTGAAGGCGATGCTAAAACAGTGGATTATACGTTATGGAATATGCTATTTCTGTAAACAAAATAAGATTGTTTGTTGAACTTCCTTCAATGAACATTTATGTTGGAAATTATCATTAATAAATATACTTTATACATGTTTTTGGTATATATTCTTCTTTTTTTCTTACAGAATTTTTTTCCATTTAATTATGATGAATCATTTGTGTTTAATGTTTGAGATCCATTAGCCTAATCCAAAATCAATCAAATGGAAATAAGACATCATTCTACATAGGAACTAGTTAGGCTTCACTACGTGAAGACATGAATATAAATTAATAGAGTCACTGAGTTATTGAAATTAAATTGAATCATAGAGATATAACTTAAAATAATACATAAATTTGATAATGTAAATATAAATTAAATAAAGAAGTACATAATTAAAATTTAATTTATTATGCTATATATATATATATATATATATATATATATATATATATATATATATATATAATAAAGTAATTTTTAAATGCAAATAACTACCATAATGAAAAAATCATTTACACAATAAAAGAATTATCCATAATATTCTCTTGACTACTTTTTTTTAGTTATGTACAAATATTTTTATAACAATATATATATATATATATATATATATATATATATATATATATAAATAGATAGATAGATATAAAATAATTAAGCTTTAAGAAAAAAAAATAAGAATATCAATGTTATTATATAAAGGAATTCCTCTTGGTGTCCGTCTCTTATTTTCTATTTTATTTTGTATATAACAGTTTTTAAAATCGAATAAGGTGTTTACTATTTTATCCTTAATTGACACTTTTTTAAAATTTAATTTTTTTCCTGATTTGACTATTTTTTTAAATGCAACTATTTTTTAGTCTAAAATAGCTATTTATAACAGAAAAAATTCTACAAAATAAATAAAATTCACTTGTAATAAGAATGAAAAATTAATTAATATTTTTAAAATAATAATAATAATAATTTTATTATTTTTTGTTCTCGTAAAAAGAAATAACATACATAAGTTACTCGCATGTGTTTTTACTATAGTAATTAATAAAAGGAATATAATATACTATAATTTGTGCAATTGAAATTTTTCATACCAAAAATACCTAAACACAATAGTTAAAGAAACAAAAACGAAATTAAGTTTATTTTATATATTGAAAGAATTATTTTTTGGATTGTGTGGCATGATTTTATCTCCAAAAGTTGTGTTTCTTTAAAGGAAACTGAAATAATAAAATAAAAGAACTTTAAAATTTCACGTAAACAAACATTAAGAACCTCTAAAGACATATTCCGTAATATATCATTTTTTAAAAACACATCCTCAGTTTGTTGATAAATAATTTCAAAAAATTAGGTTTTTTATATTCTTTTTATTTAATTATATTTTAAATAAGTTTTACTAAGAAATTCGTTTAATTTTACTTGAAAAATCGTTATTCGATTTTAAAGGAACCATATGTTATGAAAAAGGTTGTCTTATAATAACTATTAGATAATATATATGATAAGTTTATTAAGTAGATGTATCAGGACCTATGAGTTACGAGTTTAGATACTAATAATGAGTTTGAAATCTTGAAAATAAGAGATCTCGATATTGTTTTTAATTAAAAAGTTTAAAAGGTAATAAATTTATTAATTTTTTCTTTATATATTTATTTTTTTTTCTTTAACAAAATCATTTACCTCATAAAACAATGTTAAAAAAATCATGTATTGACTTTTTTTTCTTTATATGTTTAATCCAGTCATTAATGTAAGATTCTTATCTAAATTTGGAAGAAGGGTTGTATAAAATTTTAATTATCTAAAATAATGCTGGTGTGTTACATCTAAATTTTAGTTATCGAAATTTTAATTTAAAGGAACATCTTTAAAATAATAATAATAAGAAGAAGAAGGTTTGTCTTATAATTTTATAATATCGCATCATTTTTGTAAAAGACATCTTTAGTTTTGTTGGAAAATAATTTCAAAAAATTAGCTTCTTTGTATTATTTTTATTTAATTATATTTTAAATAAATTTTACTTGAAAATTCCTAATTTTATTTTAAAAAAGGCATCATTTATTAAAATGGTTATCTTATAATATCTCTTAGATAATATAAATAGTAAGTTTATGGAGTGGATGTAGCCGGACCTATGAGTTAAGAGTTAAGATACTAACAATAAATTTGAAATCATAAGTCACATAGATTAAAGAGATCTTGGTATTATTTTTAATTAATTATTTTAAAAAGTAATAAATTTATTAAATCATTTCTTTTTATGTTTAATTAAGTCATTAACATAAGTCACACACAGCAGTATAAATGTAAGATTTTGGAGAGTGTTGCATCAATCAAAATCAAAATAAAAACAAGAGTGAAACAGAAAGAGAGTGAAAATGAAGAGAGTGTCAACATCAGTTTTTGGTTTGGGAGTTCTGTTGCTCCTCACAGTTGCAGCCATGAAACCAGTGAATGGATTTAGCTGTATGGAGGCAAAACTTTCATTGTTGCAATGCTTACCTTTTCTGACGAGCAGTCAAGATAGCCCTTCAACTGCTTGTTGTAATGCAGTGAGCAATGTGAGAGCTTCAGCACCTACAAAACCTGAACTTCGTGAGGCATGTCAATGTCTCACGGCAGCCGTCGGTGAAGTTCCTAATCTTGACAAAGATAGAGCCGTTCAACTTCCTATACTATGTAACGTTGACGTCGGTTTTCCCCTCACCAAAGACATCGACTGTAACACGTAAGATTCCTTTTTTATTTATATTTTTCTTAATTTATACATACTCATAGTTCTTATTATTCTTTTATTTTTGTTCACATTTTATTTTTCAGGATCTCTCTTTGAGCAAGAGTTTTGAGGATGAAATGGGACATTGAAAATACTGGATTATGCTTTGAACTTCCTTTCCGTGAAAAAAAAAATAAGATTGTTTTCTCAACTTGTTCCATAGAGGCATTTTTAGTAATGATTATTTAATAGATATATCTGTTCTTGGTATCATTTTCTTCATAAAATCTCGTCATTTTATTATGATGTATGGTTTCAATATTTGAGATTCACCTACTTAAACAAAATAATCAAAATTAAACTATTGAAAAGAACTCTTCAACTATTATATTACGATAAGAGTACGTATTCAGTGTAAAAACTTATATGAACGGAAACTATAAATTTTTCAAAAGAAAAAATTATCCAACAAAGGATTTTTATCCTAATTTATATTGCTACATCACTCTCATTTTATATTGGATCAACTAAAATATTTTATTTACCCATGTTATTAAGGTGATCATTGTAAATAAGAAAAGAACACAAACAATAAAAAACAAAGGAAAGAATAAGTTAATGTGCAAAAAGAGCAATCATACAATAAATATACAAATATCAACATTTGTAATAACGCATATTAATCAATCCTAAAACATACAATTATTCATACTAAACTCGACCATCAGTATACACGTATTGATATAAGACTCTGTCAAGTTATGCACTTGTGGTTGACTCTAATATTATATAGAATATTGTCATTGAGTTTCACCGAACCCCACATAAGATTAGTCAGTTAACATCTTTGGATAAGGTAAAGTCACTAAACAATAATTTTCTACTCCTCTCATCACATACCTCACCCTCTTTTATATTATATTAGATGATTATTAGAACGATATAATAACTCTTAATATAAAATTCATATATCAATACATACATTACTTGAATTACAAGAATTTTTTCTAGAAATTTCTTGCATAATATTTAGCATACATATTTTCTACCACCATGTTATCAATCCATCATACATAATAAAATCAATAAAACAATAATATTTTCACTTTACTTCATCTTATCTTTTAATAATTTATTAACTATAAAAGTGAGAAGTTAAAATTCTTTTAAGATAAAACACAAATTCTAAGGTCAAGAAAGCAAAAGGAGATAGAAACATAATGCGTTTTGTTTGAACATCTAGACCACCTTTCAAGAAAACGAAAAAAAAAGTCATTAAATATTCGCAACAAGATCATTAAATATAAAAAACCATTAGAAAATAAAATTAAAAAAGATAAACAAAATGTAACTCATACTTCATCATTCTGCGGATCATACTCCAAAGAAAAGGAAAAGAACAAAAAGTCATGAATAGTCATAAATAACGTAACCTGATGAAAACTCATAACGCAGCATGAATGTGGCTATAAAAGCAACATCTCCCTCAGTGTTCCATTCATCCAAAATCAAAACACAAGATTGAATAACTTAGATAGAAACCTGTGTGTCAAAATGAAGACCGTCTTTCTATCATTCTTCACTCTGCTAATTCTGTTAGTCTTCACAGTTACTGCCACAAAGCCATCAAAAGGCTTAACCTGTGAGCAGGAGAAAACCTTAGTGAAGCCATGCTTAGAATATCTAACAAAGAAAACTGATGCCCCTTCAACTTCTTGCTGCGATGGGATGAAACAGATCATAATTTCATCACCTACGAAGGAAGAAAAACGTGGTGCATGTAAGTGCCTAAGGGAACAAGGCTCTCAGATTCCTAACCTAGACAAAGACAGAGCCAATAATCTTTGCAAAGAGTGCAAATTCATGTCCAGTGACTTGGATTGCCAAAAGTAAGACTTCTTTTTTTACTTATACAATTCATATTAATACCTTTCTCTCCTTTGCTTTTTCCTCACATTGCTTTTCCTTTCTTTTCTTTTTTTCAGACTTGATTAAACTTGGAACTGTGGATTATGCTGGGAATTTTCTATTTCTGTAACAGAATAACATTGTTTGTTCAACTTCTGTCAACAAACATTTATGTTGAAATCAATGATTAATGAATATGCTTTATATATATTGTTGCTGTCTTCTATTCATTTCTTTCCATCTAATTATGATGAACTATTTGTGTTTAATGTTTGAGATTGATGAGCCTAATCCAAAATTAATCCAATGGAAATAACCTATCATTTATATATATATATATATTGTATAATAAAATAAATTTTAGAAGTATATGGTTCAAAATAGAGGATTAATAAAAAAAAACATATAATTCTATTAAGATTAATATAATGTAATCCTATAAAGATTAATAGAGAAGAGTTTAACGTCACTCCCACTTAAATTACTAATTGAAACTAAAAGTTACAAGTCAAATTTATCTTATTTTATTTTCTAAGTTATGAGACTGAAATTTTAAAAAATATTCCATGAAACATGATTATGTATTTTGACTCTTGTGATTCATAATTAGAAGTTTGTAGTTAGAGAAATTATTTTTGCAATTTTTAGAGAAATCTAGAAATCTAAATGTCACTTCTTTATATTTGTTTTGTATTGTCTCGGTAAAACTCTATTTTCTACTTTGTTAATTTTTGGATCAGACTGAAATTTTTATATATAGTTTTTTACACATAGTTATTTACTTTATCCTTGGGATTGTAAGCTAGAGATCTTTCGTTGAAGATATTTGTTTCATAATCTTAAAAAAAGAAAATTGTCATTAAATGATGAATTTTTGTTATAAGTATTGCGATAGAATAAATTATGTGAATCCTTATGTGGTATTGTGAATTGTCCTAACTTATAGATGAGATTAATACTTTGATATGAAGTAATGATAGGTAATGTGTTGAGATGTGATTCGTGTGGAGGTTATCCTAGCTCGGCTAGTATTAGACACATACAGAGTATGATTTCTAATGATGAGAGCCAATGGAGGTTTTCATATCGCAAATATAGAAATTTATCATGTCATGGTTTGGTTGTGATTGTGAGTTCTAATTCTCAAACTTATAACCATAGCTCCTGAGAGGTACCAGAGAGACATGACATGTGTAAAGGTACTTGCAATAATCATAGTGAATAGAAAACTAAGTGGATTCCTATACAAAATCTTAAAGAGCAATAATGGGAGAGTGAAACTAATTTTTGTATCATTATAAATATATATTATATTGTAAAAATTAAAAATATACTTTTGTATTGAGTCTTAGGACTAACTTGACTGTACGAAGTCAGAGATTTAATACGAAAATTTTCATATGTAATATAAATATGTGTTAAAATTTATATATAGTAAGTTTATGGAGTGGATGTATCCGGACCTATGAGTTAAGAGCCAAGATACTAATAATAAATTTGAAATCACAAGTCACTTAGATTAGAGAGATCTTGGTATTATTTTTAATTAATTTTTTTAAAAAGTAATAAAGTTATTTAATTTTTTCTTTATATGTTTAGTTAAGCCATTAACGTAAACACAGTATAAAGGTAAGATTTTGGAGAGTGTTATATCCATCGAAATCGAAATAAAAACAAGAGTGAAAGAAAAAGAGAGTGAAAATGAAGAGAGAGTCAACATCAGTGTTTGGTTTCGGAGTTTTGTTAATTCTCACAGTTGCAGCCATGAAACCAGTGAATGGATTCAGCTGTGTGGAGGCAAAACTGTCATTGTTGGCATGCTTACCTTTTCTCACCAGCAGTCAAGATAGCCCTTCAAGTACTTGCTGTAATGCAGTGAGCAGTGTGAGAGCTTCAGCACCTACAAAACCTGAACTTCGTGAGGCATGTCTATGTCTCACGGCAGCTGTCGGTGAAGTTCCTAATCTTGACAAAGATAGAGCCGTTCAACTTCCTATACTATGTAACGTTGTTGTCGGTTTTCCTCTCACCAAGGACATCGACTGTAACACGTAAGATTTCTTTTTTATTTATATTTTTCTTAATTTATACGAACTCACAGTTCTCATTATTCTTTTATTTTTGTTCACATTTTTTTATCAGGATCTCTCTTTGAGCAAGAGTTTTGAGGATGAAATGAGACATTAAAAATGCTGGATTATGCTTTGAACTTCCTTTCCTTTTCATGAAAAATAATAATAAAAAGATTGTTTTCTCAACTTGTTCCAGACAGGCATTTTTATTGAAAATAATGATTACTTAATAGATATATATGCTATTGGTATCCATTTCTTCACAGAGTCTCTTGGCATTTAATTATGATGTAAATGTTTGGATACATATACAATTATAAATATATGGATCTATACAAATGTTCCTACTCTTGAAGCTATGTTCCAATTATAGAACCCTTAAATTATAAAATGATATAAATGATATGTTATATTAATTTCGATCCAAATTTAATAGATCACCAAAATATTATATATATTGATCCAAATTTATCCGTCATTAAAATACGATATATTTAGATCGGTTCAAATTTATCGATCACCAAAATAGGTATTAAAATTGGTCTAAATTTATCAATAATCAAATCTCCTTAGAAAAATATAGTTATGCACCTAAACATAATATAACAAGCAATATAATCTCTCCATTGACCTTGAAATCCTTTCCTAGAAGTAATAATTTCATTTCTAACATTCCCCTTAATTTACCTCATAAAATCACTTTCAATTTCAAATAAAACCCTAAAGTCACTTAACCAACCAAAGCATTTTCAAACTATTCTATAAAATTCCAAAAACCAACCGTGTATAATTTTGTTATTCAAACCAATAACACAACAAAATATCAATATTTACGAGTTCAATTCTCAAATCATCCTATATTAACAATTTCTAAATAACTAATGCATAATTAAATCTTTTGAACAAATCAATTTTCCAATTCAAGACACACACCAACTCATGCTTGAAATTCAATTTAGTCATTCATATTGGAATACTTTGTATCACATATCACATTGTCTGAAATATATCGCACAACAACTTAACAACAAATACAAATTATTTAGGATTTTAAAAATAAAGCTACGTTTTCCATAGAACTCTTAAAATTATGTTTTTACACTCAAATTAATATTTTATACAATGTCTTTATATATCTATATATATATATGGGAATGGATATAATCTTACTATTGGTTTACCGTTAAACATTAAAAACAGTAATTTTAAGTTTTCTCTTCTATTGGTTGAATATTAATTATATCTATAATGTTTTATTTAATAATTTTACATTATTCAATGATATGTTACACTGGTTTCTATTTTTCATTTTCTCTGGAGATGAAAAATACAAAAAAAAGCCACATAATATTTTATTTCCTGAGACAATAATTCATTTTGTAACTTCATTATATTCTAAACTTTAATAATTTTAATTTGACCATTATTAAATCAAAATATTATTTATGATATCTAGATAAAAAAAGTTATGACAATTATTCCTCTATGTGTATTTAAAAATTAAAAAATAAAATAGAAATCAACGAACTAATTCACTTATTTGTATAGGTATAGGCATGGACCCGACCCTTACTTCTTGTGAAGCACATGGGAAGTAGTATGAAGAACCCCACCACCTATTCGTTTCCATATCTTTGTTTTGCTTTTATGATTCTGAAAGCGTCAGAATTTAGGTTTGCTTCAAGTATTTAATGATACTTTAGTAATATTGAATAAATTATATTAAAGAATTATATGTCTTCAAATATATACGGTTGTGACATTTATTATTTTTCCAATTTTTAATTTTATCAAATTAAACATATATATAGTAAAATTACCTATATGCTTAATCTTATTTGTGTAACACCCCAAAAAAAAATTTTTTTTCTAAACATCTCACACACAAATTATTTCATTAATAATGAAAACATCGTACAGTATTACAATCATCCAACTAAGAGTAGCATAGTTCACACTGGAAAATACATTTTTTTTAAATATCATTACAACACTCCTAAATTTATTTATTTATTTTTTTAAACTACTCTTCATTTTTCTGCTGCTTCCTCCTTCACTTGTATTGGTTCAGACGTCGTTCCTGCATCTGCTCCCATATAACATAAACGTTATACGATCATCGCGAAAATAAGATTTTCCGGCACAAACAAACAAGTAAGGGTGACCTACCATGCAAAATTCAAAGAAAAACATTACACTCTTATTATACGTAATACATTCACCATAAATTCTTGCAAGATGCAATTATCATGCTAGACTCTATTATCCGGATATAATGTTGATGGAAGTCTCGGGTGATCATGCACTTGTGGTGACATTTATAACACAGTTATGACCAAAAATAATATATCACATCACCCACAAGGTTAGTCCATTAACGTCTATGAACATAGACTAGGACCTCCTACTACTCTCACCATATAACACATCCTTCTCTAATTGAGACTGGACAATTATTAGAGTTTTAGGATAACCACCAACAACAGGACCCTCAACATCAACATATACACTAATACCATACCAATATAGAATCTCTCCATGAGACTCATATCATGCTCATATTCCTCAACTCATATCCTACCATTACAAAATCTCCCCATAATACTCATATCATGTTCAGATGCATAATTTCATATCAACATCATAAAATACATTCATCACAGAAATCATACAAGATAAATATATTACAAATAAATTAACAATAATAAAATATTACTATAAATGGTCACCGGAGAAGAATCAAATGTTTGACAATCAATAAAATAATCTTAATAAAAATTCTTGGGGAAACAAGAAGTTGAATCTGGCAGAGCCGGTTAGACAACTTCTCATCCTTTCAGGAAGATGCAATAAAAATTAAATAGAACAATAAAAGTTCTGGGGAAACAAGAAGTTGAATCTGGCAGAGCCGGTTAGACAACTTCTCATCCTTCCAGGAATACAATGTAATTAAATAATAAGAACAATAACAGGTCTGGGGAAATAAGAAGTTGAATCTGGCAGAGCCGGTTAGACAACTTCTAATCCTTCCAAAAATAAAAACGAATAAGGAAAACAATAAAAAGTATGGGGAAACAAGAAGTTGAATCTGGCTTCTAATCCTTCCAAAAATGTAATAAAAATAAATAAGGAAAGAAATAAAAAGTTTGGGAAAACAAGAAGTTGAATCTGGCAGAGCCGGTTAGACAACTTCTAATCCATCCAAAAATACAAAAATAAACAACTAATTACATACAAATGACATAACATAATCAACCTCACATTTTACAACTATCACACTTGGATCTAAACACAGAAGCATGTTCTCATTCAAAATTCAAAATCATACAGAAACAAAATACTTCATATTTAAGATTTAAGATCAAACAAAAGCAACATATGCAATACTCAAGATAATACAAAACAAAAATGTAACTCCCCTTATCTCTATTCCAGACTTAATTTCCTCCTCTGAAACAATTCTCCGAAAACTTCCAGAATTCCCCCTTTGCAACTAAAAATTCCTCCAACTCTCTTCTCTCAAAATTTCTCTCAAAATACAAATAAAGAATAATAGTAAACTACCTAAAGATAAAATATAAAAAAAAAATATCTAACACTCTCAGTGAACATATATGTTTATGCAATCAAGTGACAGCAAATTGTTAATGATTTATAAAAATAACATAGAAGACAAAATATCAATTCAGAAGACTTTCCTGAGCAACAAATATGGGACATTGCTCCATGTAAATCTCTTCTTGCAAATAGTCGTTGAGGAATGCATTATTGACATCCAGTGGATAAAGAAATCATTGTTGAAGAGTTTAACAAAAGTCATCTTTGTCATGGAAGAAAACACATATATAAACAAGTCAAACGCAATGGTGACAAAAGGAAGGTCAGAAAAGACAGCAACGGAAGAAGCCATTGATGAACAAGAAACCTTAAAAATTTAATATTCTGCAATCAAAGCACCTAAAAAAGGAAAAGAGCAAGCTCGATGCTTTAAATAACTGTCTCAGAGAAGACGGGACATGCAATCACATACAATGAACCTAAAAGAAGAAAAAGAACGACATTGACATTTTAAATCCTTGTCTAAAAGGAAACAAGACATACCACCACGCATGAAGAAAAAAAAAAGCAAATTCACGATTTCAAAAAGTGCTAAGAAAACGTAGGAACTTCGATGAACGTATTGTTACAATAGTTAGAAAAATAAAAACGAAATTTAGTTTATTTTATACAATGAAAGAATAATGTTTGAATTGTGTGGCATGATTTTATCTCCAAGAAAGTTGTTAAAGTTTTGAATATGTGTATATCTTACTCTTCTTGTTTTTTAACATTTGAGAATTGATTTTGTCTGTGTTTTTACCAATTTGCCCTAAGAAAAATAGAGTTTTAATTAAAGTTTTCTTCCATACATAATGTAAAAAAGCCTAATTGGTTTCATACATAGAATGATAGCTTGTTTCCATTGGATTTATTTTGGATTAGCGTCATGAATCTCGAACATTAAACAAAAAATTCATCATGGAAAGAAATAATAATAATGATAATAAAAGATAGGAAGAACATATATAAATCATATCTATTAATGATCACTTCCAACATAAATGTTTGTCGACAGAGGTTCAAGAAACAATCTTATTTTTTCATAAAAATAGGAAATTGGAAGCATAATCCATCATTTCTAACACCCCATTTCCTGTTGAAGCCTTGAAGAATTCTGAAAGAAGAAAAGAAAGGAAAAGCAATGTGAAGAAAGGGAAATGAATGATGAAAATGATTAATATAAGTAGGAAAAAGAAGTCTTACAAATTACAATCAAAGTCGTTGGAGATGGGAATGAAGCATTTCTTCAAGTGGCAGTGATACTATTTGGTTCACCATTATTTATCACTATTAATATTTTTTTCTTATTTTTCTTTTTCTAATAGTATGGTCCACAAAATAATATAATATGATATGAGTTACATTTGTTATTTTTTTATTGTTATTATTATTATTGGTTTCATCCGTTTTAATATGTAATGATCTTATTACAAATATTTAATATTTTTTTATTTATTGGAAGGTGGTTCAAATGCTTCCACATATATAACAAGATAAATACCAATGTATTTTGTTTTAGTTTTTCAACTTCTCACACTTATTGTTAATATATTTGTAAACATTATATCATAGTTTTCTTTTATGATTATAAAACGGTTTGAAAACTTACCTTTGTTTTAACTACTTATTAATAGTTTGAGTAAATTATATATATATATATATATATATATATATATATATATATATATATATATATTAAAAATTACATATCTTAAATTAATTGTGTTTCATTATTCTAATGTACTATCAATTCTAAAATATAATTTTCTAAGTTCTTATATTTTTTTCAAGAACAAAATTTTTGACTTCAAAAATTATGTATAATTATCTCATATTTTTAAAATTGAAAATTTAATCATTTGAGCAAATTAGTATTTATTCTGACACTTGAACCATTCATTAAGCTAAGAATACAAATTTGATCATCTAAATAGCTACCTAATTCCCTAATTCAAAACTTTAAAGTTCTTGTTTTCTTATATGGCGCTAAGCGGTTGATATGGCGTTGAGCGCAAGCTTGACATTGAGGGTTAGTGAATATTTCTGCTCCAGGCTTCTAAGCGCTACATTTTGTAGGTAGACTAACCATGTAAGTGGTACGGTGTTAACTCCTTGTTTACAACTCTGTAGAGTATAACTACCACTACAAGTCCATACCTATGTTGAAACCTTATGTCAAAAGCATGTATATAATTGAGTTAGTGTCAAGCATTGTATAAGTATATAAATATATATATGTGGAGTGTTTGACATGTGTGATTGATAAACTTACACATTTATAATGTTAGATTAAATCTTTTGATACCTTAGCTTATTACTCTTTTTGTCTTTGTTTGTGTGGTTGTTTTTTCTTTTGCAATGATCACTTTAATGGTGTGAGCAAAGAAAAATGTTTCTTTTAATTAAGTGCTAGTTGATGGTAATGCAGAAACATAAAATAACATGCTTTGTGTATATTAAATATTTTGAAAAATCTAGTATATGATCTAGTAAATATATTTTGATGTTATAGTTATATTTAAATAATTGTAATAATATGTTATGTTTTCTTAAAATTGTTTTTTATATATTGGATGTGTGATAATTTTTATAATAACTTAATAATATTAAAATAGGATGTTACAAATTTTTTTAATATGAAATATTTTGCTCTCTTGCATATTACAAAAAGTAATATATACAGAAATCATTATTATCGTCTTAAATAATTATTCTCTATAAGGGTGATGATTTAACAAAGTAAGGATCGAATGAAAATGAGAAAGAAAGCAAGATAATACTGTTTTGTTTGATTAAAGATTGAAGAAAGAAAAATAAAGAGAAAGAAAATGAAAAATGTGAATATTCAGATTAAAAGAAATAAAATAAAAATTATGAGAAGTAATGGAAATTTGTTTTTGAATTATATGTAGTAAAGTAAGATTTCTTTTTATGTTAATATTTTTTTTAAAATATTTTAATATAAAAAAAATTAAAAATAATTTTATTTGATATTGATGATTTTATTTATTATTATTTCATATTAATTTTAATCTATTATTATAATAATATAAAAACGAAAAGAGAAGAAATAAAAAACATCCATAATCAATTATAAGTACTCCATAATTAATCACGTTTGTCTAAAATACGCAGGTTATTATCTGATTATTATATTTTTTTTGTTAACAATAAAAAATATATATACAAAAATTATCATTTATTATTATTATTAGCATAAACACAGGAGTTACACATTTTTTAAATATTTATAAATTATTTAAATTTTTAAAATAGTAATTAAAAGAATGGCAACTGCAATTATGATAGTAAGGGTGATAAATGACTAATAATAATAATAATAAATGATAGTAGTTATTATGATAATATTGGTAGTAATAACAATAATGATAATTAATGACATTAATCATGGGGATGATAATATAATAATCCTTGCTCTGACAGATATTACGCTTATAATGATGATAAAATATGAAGAGAATAGTAAAAATGATAAGGCAAGTTTTAATAATTAGAGTGCAGGAACCATAAAATGTCTATGATATTGAAGATGATACAGATATATGTGTACATACAATTAACTTTGTCTCAAAAGTACCTAAGGATAAATTAACATAATTATAAACAACAATTAATACATGATTAATGATGTTATGAAATTATTGAATAGTCTAATTATGATTCGCTTTGTCTCTCTTTCCTTCATATGAAAAGCCAAACCAACCACAATTTTTAAAATACAAGAGCTTTCGAATATAATCGTTATTATTGGATAAAAGCTATAATCAGATTAAATAAAAAAGAGAGTAAAAAAAAGACTTGTCATATAGTGTGTGTATATATATATCAGAAAAACTGGTACATTCAAAAGAACGAGGCTAAAAGAACGAAAACAAAAACTGAAGTAAAGCATCTAAACAAGAGAAAACCGAAATGAATTGCAAGAAAAAAAATGCTTTGCCAGAAACAAGATCTACCAATTGCCTATATCAGAATCATACAGTACATACAATATCCATTTGAGGTAGCAATAATAAGTTAAAAATGACTGCATCTAGCAATTAAGGAATCCACAACATCCTATTCTACATCTAAACAAAATACACTGAACAATTACACAAAAACTGACAAAACTCAAAGCAAAACACTGGCATACACATTATGACTCCAATGACATCATAGAAACCGAGTCAGGTTCGTGACCATGAACTCTAAACCGATATATACATGTGTGTGAAGGGCTTCCATGGTTGGATGTAAAATCGAGCCTTACCGTGTCGATGAGACCAAAAGCACCTGAATTCAACACGTTGAATGTCTGAGCATTGCTCTTCTCAAGGTCATACGTAAATTCTGATAGAAGATACATCTTTTCAATGTCAAATGCAGAATCACCATTACCGCCCTGCAGCCAACCAGAGACCCTACAGTCTTTAGGGGCACTTGATCTGTCATATGCAACGCTCTGTTGGGCAGAAAAATTATCAGTACTAAAATTTAAAAGTATAAAAAAAATGGATTCAGTGTAGCAGTGGCATGAAGATAAAATTATGTATGGATACAAGAACATCCATCATAAGCAAAATAACAAAGAACTCGGGAAGAAATGACTAGTTAAATTAATATCATTCTCTTCGATGTACACAACAAAAGCAACCAAAGGGCCATTTACTTCTTTTATTTCTTGTTTTAACTTTCTCAATCAATTTTCTGGTTTTTAATATTTGTACAGGAAACCTTGAAAACCATTTATTTGTTTTCTTTAAACAGATATTTAGAAACGAAATAAATTGAAAACAAAATGTCAATTATTAGTTACAAGTAAAAAGCGAAAACAGAAAATGAAAATAAGAAATAAAGTTACAAGTAAAACATCACTTAACTTTCTCAACTTTATTAGTGCTATTGTATTCACTTTTGGTCCTATCAATGCACTAAGAAATTACAAGGTATCTTATAATAGTATCAACTTCAGAAATTTCGAAGATATATATGTAATATATACCCATGTAAAAAGACAATATACATGGTCTCTTTATAGTCTCATTAAACATATTCCGATCAGAAATTTATCCTCTTGGCTTTTGCACCAAACTAGGCATATTTGCCTAGAATATTACGTAAATGGGCAATTCTTTACCAAATATGAAGTCGTGGGGGGCCAAAACGACTTCAAATGAAGAAGTCGTGCCCCCTGCACGACTTCACACTGTTCATTTGACCAGTGATGAAGTCGTGCACCCCAAAAACGACTTCTGGGTCCTGTAATCGATTACAAGATCCTCTAATCGATTACACAATGTTGAAATCGTGACCCCCCTGCACCACTTCAGTGTAGTAGGCAAAAATGATACTGGTAATCGATTACGACACTTTTGTAATCGATTACCAGTGTTTTAAGTGTGCAAGAACCACCCTGGTAAGCGATTACAAGTTTGTTGTAATCGATTATCAGTGTGTTGTGCTTGGTTTATGAAAATTTCTATTGTTTTGTAAAGCATTATTTGAAGTTAATTATGTGTAATGATTTGAATATTTGTAAGCACACATTGTTGTTGATGACATTGTGATGTATTGTTATGTATAGGAAGAGTAATTAATTTAATGTAAATAGAACAAAGAAAGGAAAATCATAAATGAAATTTGTAGTCTTTTATTGAATTCAAAATGCATTACAAAAGGAAGAAGCTTAAACTAAAAAAAACGACAGTACACATTGAAAGGTATCTAGGAAGATGATCCACTATGTGGACCAAAATGACGACGCAGATAGTCAATGTCGTGCTCCACATGCTCAACTCGAGCATCAATAGTATCAAAGCGGTCACCCATGTTCAGCTCCAATTGTTCAAATCTTGCATTCATGCTTTCATTCAGTGTATTGAAGCTGTCCCCAACAAATGTTCGGAGATCGTTGATCCCCCTCATGACGTCATCAAATGAAGTAGTTTGTTGTTGAACAAGTGGTGGTGGTGGTTGTAGTTAAGGAGGTGCTTGATTTTGATGTTGAGGTGGAGGAGGAGAATTTCTGTGAACCCATTTGTTGTCAGCGTTTCTGGTCAATCCAAATGGCTGTATCACTCCTCCTGATATTGTGGTAAGAGTACTAGGTGGGACAGATATTTCATCCTCCAATTGAATTTGAAAATGTTCTAGGATCCGGGTGACCAAAATTGGATATGGTAAAGGAGCATATGGCCTCAAAGCCTTCTTCATCCTATGTCGGATGAGATGGGTCCAGTTTATCTGCTTTGTCGTCATTATTATCCACATTAACAGAATATCTTCCTCGGTTGCCTGTGCAAAGTTAGAAACACATGGAAACAAAACACGACATATAACATAATGTAATATTCTAGCCTCAGCTGTTATATTGCTGGCTAGAATTCTACTCGTAGGAGGATTGTGTGGCAAACAAATCAATTGTCTTGCTACGTCGATATTGTATTGGTCGGCCCAATCCTCAAATAATTTACCTTCAAAGTTCAACCCAACAGAGGGGAGGTTGGCTATGGAAGCAAAAATGATGGGTTTGATAATCATTTTGATATTGTTGACCTCAGTTTTTATTCTGTTAATGTGGATAATAATGACGGCAAAGCAGATAAACTGGACCCATCTCATCCGACATAGGATGAAGAAGACTTTGAGGCCATGTGCTCCTTTACCATATCCAATTTTGGTCACCCGGATCCTAGAACATTTTCAAATTCAATTGGAGGATGAAATATCTGTCCCACCTAGTACTCTTACCACAATATCAGGAGGAGTGATACAGTCATTTGGATTGACCAGAAACGCTGACAACAAATGGGTTCACAGAAATTCTCCTCCTCCACCTCAACATCAAAATCAAGCACCTCCTTAACTACAACCACCACCACCACTTGTTCAACAACAAACTACTTCATTTGATGACGTCATGAGGGGGATCAACGATCTCCGAACATTTGTTGGGGACAGCAAACTTATAATCGCTTACCAGGGTGGTTCTTGCACACTTAAAACACTGGTAATCGATTACAGAAGTGTCGTAATCGATTACCAGTATCATTTTTGCCTACTACACTGAAGTCGTGCAGGGGTCACGATTTCAACATTGTGTAATCGATTAGAGGATCTTGTAATCGATTACGGGACCCAGAAGTCGTTTTTGGGGTGCACGACTTCATCACTGGTCAAATGAACAGTGTGAAGTCGTGCAGGGGGCACGACTTCTTCATTTGAAGTCGTTTTGGCCCCCCACAACTTCATATTTGGTCAAAAATTGCCCATTTACGTAATATTCTAGGCAAATATGCCTAGTTTGGTGCAAAAGCCTATCCTCTTCAAAGAGAGTAGCAAACTAAATACTAGCATATAAGAAATTAGATACAACAAACAAATATGCAGGTTAGATGGAAAACATGCAAAACTTGCAAGAAAAGCAGCCACAAAAAATGATAAAATACGCCATAATGTTATATTCATCCATGCCAAACAAAATGCAGATATACATACGATATGATAGAGATAAACAGCCATCTTGGCATTTCTATGAATCAAATCATGGTATCTTTAACAATAATTCAATGAATTTCAGCCCAAATGATCCCATCCAAGGTAAAACCCTGTCTAGCAACTTCTAGCAGAATAGATCATCAGATCAGAGACTCATTAAAAACTTAATTTGACATCCAACCGTAATTAATTAATTCACCAAGTAAAAGAACACAGCATCCACATTGGTATTATGGGTTTCAGCATTCAGGCCACTTCAAAGCATTTTTTTCTTCTACAGAGATAAATGTTCAAATGCAAAATGAGCTGTCGAAATTCATCCGTAAGCATAGTTGATGAAATTAGTTCCAAATTATATTTTATTTCTAGTGTCCTATCAGTGTGAATAGTAGATGCAATGGACTGTAATCTCTTTTGTCCGTATCAGGAATGATAAAAAAATGCTCATTTAATAGACCAAATCAAAGAAACATTCAAAAGGTAGCATATCATTTACAGTGAATGCCAGCAGCACAAAATAGGAGATATGAACCCCGTCGTTAAACGTGGCTTAATATCATTATCATAAAAAACAGTATCATTATCATAAAACATATGATAGTCCACCCCCGCCCCCAATGACATGCACAATAAGCTTTATACTCTCTTGAATCAAAATGCCCCATTAATCGTTTCTCTTGTTTAATTCCAAAATATAGAATATAACTCCTAACAGCTAATAATCTCCCAAATCACATTTCATCAAGTTTAGCATCACTAGCATAAGTACAGAGAGAAACAAAAAACTGTATCTTTTACAAAAATGTCACCCAGAGGCGAAAACTTATCAATAAAATAGTTACATCCATGTAATGTATTAGGGGAAATAAACTTAATGCATGGCACATCATCCAATTGCAAATTCATAAACTGAGTTTGCCACAAGCAGAAAGAAGGCCAAGTGCATAAACATGAGATATGCATAATATATTTGCAAACATAAATTTCGATATCAAACATTTCATCTATTCTAATACTTAAGTAAATTTAAGGAACAGTAAAAAAACACGTTATATACCATACTAACAGACTGACATGAACACAAAAATGTTTAGATTTAGAACGAAAATTCGTCACCTTTGCTACATGTTCCAAGGTGACAGCCTCGGGAATGATGGCAGTGCGAAGCCTAATCTGAACAAACCCTTTACTATCCTTCAAGGGGAAACACTGCCCTGGCTCGCCAAAGCTCGGTTTTAACATCCTCTCCGCACTTGGGTGGACACCATTTCTGACCAACTTTAACCAATTTCCCCTCCCCATATGATACACCTCCGAATGCTTCACCACCGCACCGCCGCTGGTGGCTAGAGCATAATCCACTCTCCCAAGCCCATCAGCAGCATGTTTCTCAATCTCCTTCTCAATCACTTCTCTTGCAAAATCTCTTATTTCATCCAAACCACCACCCTGGAACCCACCCCCCTTCACACTCCTCACTTCCTCAACAAATTTCTCAAACTCTTCCTTTGACAACCAATCCTCCCCTTTTAACTCACTCCAATACTTCTCCAATTCCTCACTCCTAGCCTCCAATTTCTTCAACCCACTTTGAAAAATCACCCCTTTCTCCTCAATTTTCTCATTCAATTCCTTTCTTAACCCTCTAACCTCATCTTCAATCTTCTTATCCACCACATCAACTTGCACCTGAATCATCTTAGCCGTCTTCTTCAACAGTCCCTCCACATCCGAAATCCTTCCCTCGAATTCCGACAACCCGGCGTACCCTCCGACATCACCATCACCGGACTTCAACGCCAGCCGCCGGATCAACTGAACCAGCCCCGCAAGCACCACCAACAGCACTAAATTCTTCCCAAAAATGCTCACCACCGTCAGCCACCGCGGCTTCTCTGCCTTCACGGCAGACTTCCTCGCCCGCCGCTGTTGAAGCGATGCGGAGTTCCCACCTGACCCGGCGACCTTCTTCACCGGAGCCAAATCCCGAGGGATCCGGTCAAGAACCGCCTCGCCTCGAATGGAATGGTGACTAAGGTCGCGCCCGGCGCCCGTGGCACCTTCGCCGGAAGTCGCGACTGCGGGGGAGGCAGCGACGTCGTTGGCGAGGAGCTCGATGTTGGTGGCAGTTTTCCTCTCGGTAGCGAGCACCGGCCTCCGACGCGCCCCCGGGTTAGCCGCGGTGATGGACACCGTGGAAGCCGACATCGGAACCTGCGATACAACTGCGAACAAGCGAAGCACCGAACCCACGACGCAGGGACAGAGCCACTGAACCCGGAAAGCAGTCGGTCCCAGACGCACCGCAGATTTGGGAAAACGCAGCGCCTGAGATCAAATCTCTTCACAGAAACAAACATCAAAGAGGGCAAAGTGAGAAATTAACGGGAAAGTGAAAAGAAAATTCCAAAAGCCAAAGAGGACAAAGGAAAAACCATTACCAATTGAAAGCTGCGATTGACAGACGAAGATTCGAAGAGAGAAATTGGAAGCTGCTATTGACAGAGGGCAAAGAAAGCTATTTTACACAGATGAAGATTTGAAAAGAAACGTTGGGGCAGCGAGCAAAACAAGAGAGAGGAGTGAAAATTTTGAAAGAATGAGAAAGATGATGTGTGAAAAAATAGGAGAAATGGAATTTAGCCTGGTTCATTGAAAAACCCCAGACACTTAAATCTCCGTGTTTAAACCAAAAACAAATGTAACACATTCAGTAATAATAAATGGGAGATTGTGGACTTTCCTTTCCAAATGATTTTTGTAATAATGATTGTGAATTCATGTATTTTTGGGCTTGAAATCAAACCGATGTATATTCAACTTTCAGATGAGATAAGAATAATTTTTCTTTTTTTATCATAATGTAAATGGTGATTATTCAACATTGAAAAAGTGAGTAACATATTGTACATGCACTTGCACTTACCTGATCATTCTCTCAAGATGTATTGAAAAAATTAGGATTTAAACCTGATAATCAATATTATTTCAATACTTAATTAAGGTTAAAGTATCTAATGAATTTAAATACTTTTAATTGAATTTTATGAAATACTATTTTGTCTTTAGAACAGGTGTGATTCTTATCAATATATTTGTTATATATTCTTGAGCATCCCAGGCAAAGAAGTTGGCATTGTCATGGCTCTTCATTGTTAATGATACTAAGCAGCTTCTGGACTGAGAATTCTTTCCTGAAGAATTTAATAACACTTACTTATATGGGGAATTTAATAACACTTACATATCTCTACTGAGGCCGACTTATTAAACACTTTCACAATTTATTTTATTCTCCGGTTTGGTCTTATTTTTTGTTTTCTTGTCTCGTTTTCCTTTTTGGAGGTATCTCCTGATGTCAAAGTCAGCAGGTGAACCGTTCGATAATTCAATTCAATGTAATAGTAATAAATGTACGATAAATGTTCTTTATCTATCTCTCATTTAACTCATATTTATAGTTTTTGACATAAACTCAAGATTTATGATATCTTAATATCGACTTAATCCCCGACTTACCTTAATCTCGTAAGATTGATTTGTTTATTTGTTGCGGACGGGGCCGTCCTTGTCGGTCATACAATTAACAACAAAGAGAATTGTTGGAATAGAAGTAAATTTCCCATCGAGAAAAGTAAGACCTAATTGGAGGAAAATTAGCAAGCATAGCATGGTGGTGCTAGATGGGCTAGGACCGAAAGCCCACCTATCAAGAGTCCAAGGGTAACGTGGCTTAGGTGCAAGACTTTTCTCTTCCTATACCTCCTTTTTTCTTTTTGCACCATCATAAAATTTATAAATCCAAAATTACCCTTTAATAAAACAGTAAAAGTTACTTCACCTCTTCTGAAACGTGTAATCCGAAAAGGATTGCACAAACTCTAATGTATTAAAAAGTATTTTCTGAACTCTGTCATTCGAAAAGTATTTCTGGATCTTGAAATAAGTTTCAGCTTACATAATCCAGAAAATCTCCATTATTCCTAGTATGGCTTGACTCTAGACAGTCATGATATTGGTGATACTGAATGATGCATCATTAATCATGTCACACATAAGATTATTAGCATGAATTATTTTATTATCTTCTTGCAGCATTACACGTGTTTCATTTGTCACATTTACTCCTCTTCACTCTTCGTATAAAAGCCACATTATATATATTTTTTAAAAAATTCATACACTATTTCACAACACTACTATTCTTTCGATCTTCTTATATTTCTTACTAAATCATGAATTTAAGAATTTTTATTCTGCTATTTACACATCATCTCATGTAATTAAGTAGTAAAGCTACAAGCATATCGCTCTATATGGTAAATCCAAATTTCATTGTAATTTGTATAGTTTCTTGTCAAATATTAAAAATCGTTTGGCTTATTTATCTATTACCTAATATATTTTAAGAAAATGAAATCTTTGATTTTTCTTTCATAATAATGTAACCTAATAACATCTTTATACGCCGATTTCACCTTGGTTATTTATTTAGATTTTGATTATAATAAATATAGTTTATTTGTGTTTAATAAAATATAATTTTTATTATGAGTTTGTATGATTTTTATTTTTTATTTTTTTATTTTAATAAATTTTTAAATAATAACAAATGATAAATAAACTTTAAACTATTCGTATAACTATTAAAATTCATATAATAAATAGGTAAACTTGGTTGATGAATTCATTGCAGGTAGTTTAATATTGATTATTTTGTTCGGGGAGATGAATCTCTGATATTAAATATTTTAAGTTTCATAAAATATAATTTTTATGGTGAGTTTTGTATAGTCTCTCATAATTTATATTTTGTTTATTTTAATAAAATTTTATATAATAATAAATAATTGAAACCATCATAATTAAATGCGAAGAGAGTCTACAAAGAAACGGATACCAACAACATATATATCTATTAAGTAATAATCATTTTCAACAAAAATGCCTCTCTGGAACAACTTGAGAAAACTATCTTATTTTTTTTTTTCATGAAAAGGAAAGGAAGTTACAAGCATAATCCAGCATTTTCAATGTCTCATTTCATCTCAAAACTCTTGCTCAAAGAGAGATCCTGAAAAAGAAATTGTGAACAAAAATAAGAGAATAATGAAAACTATGAGTATGTATACATTAAGAAAAATTTAAATAAAAAAGAAATCTTACTTGTTACAGTCGACGTCTTTGGTGAGGGGAAAACCGACATCAACCTTACATAGTTTAGGAAGTTGAACGACTCTATCTTTGTTAAGCTTAGGAAATTGAGCGATGGCTGCCTTGAGACATTGACATGCCTCACGAAGTTCAGGTTTTGTAAGTGTTGAAGCTTTCACAGTGCTCACTGCATCACAGCAAGAAGTTGAAGGGATATCTTCAGTGTTGCCGAGAAAAGGTAAGCATTGCACAAATGAAACTTGTGTTATCAAACAGTTGAATCCATTCACTGGTTTCATGGCTGCAACTGTGAGAAGTAACAAAACTCCCAAACCAAAAACTGATGTTGACGCTCTCTTCATTTTCACACTCTTTTTCTTTCACTCTTGTTTTTATTTCGATTTCGATTGATGCAACACTCTCCAATATCTTATATTTATACTGTTGTCACCTATGTTTACGTTAATGACTTAATTAAATATATAAAGAAAAAACTGAATAAATTTATTACTTCTTAAAAATTAATAAATGATTGTTTTGACATTGTTTTATGATATAAATGATTTTCTTAAAAAAAATTAAATTTATAAAGAAAGAGTTAATAAATTTATTACTTTTTAAACGTTTTAATTAAAAATAATATCAAGATATCTTATTTAAAGATTTCAAACTTATTTTAATATATAAGTTATTTATGGTTTCAAATTTATTATTAGTTATCTTTAAAAGTCATGATTAATCTCTTTCTTTTTATTGTTTAAAAGACGTGTTTGACCATTTATTAATATTTAATATAATATTTGCTAACTTATATAATATCTTAAAATATATCAAATTTTCGCTGATAAAAATTTTATTCATAAAAAAATACTTACTTTAAACACAATAGTGTTTTAATAATTTTTATTTTAAATTTAAAAAAAAATCAAAAATTATTCAAATACTCTTAATTTTAAAATTTATAATCCATAATATAAGAAGGTTTTTTTTTCACTAAAATTTAATACTAAGAGGTTACATAAGTTACCAAATAAATTAATTTTATTTTATAAGTGAATTTTGTAATATTAAGTTAAATTTAAAATTTAAAATTTATTTTTTAAAAGATTAGAAAGAAAGAAATATTTTTATCTCTTAATAATATTTTGTTTTTTACTTTGATAATGTTGAGTTGATAACTTTGCATAGCCTTATATTTGTATAGTTTTTTTAGTTAATTATTATCTTTAATCTCAAGACGATTGATAATTTTAATTACATGTAATTAATGTATGAGGAGAATATGTATGGTAAAATATTTAATAATTTTTATTTGTAACCCAAAACGTTTATTTCATATATATTGTCAACAAGGTATACCAGAAAAAATTAACTTTCAAATATCATGGTTTACTACATTATTGTCTTCTTTGTTTTAGCAAGAAATTGTAATGGAAGGCTATAAAAACCTCTAAATTCTACCCGCTGTTTTGGGTATTTCAGAACTTGCAACAGGTTTATTTGGTGGATTTGAAGCTATAACAAACCTTGGAGAACTTGAAGGTTTATTTGGTGGATTTGAAGCTATAACAAACCTTGGAGAACCTGAAGGTTTATTTGGTGGATTTGAAGCTATAACAAATCTTGGAGAACCTGAAGTTATAATAGGTGGATTTGGTGTATTTGAAGCTATAACAAGCCTTGGAGAACTTGAAGTTGTAACATGTGGATTTGGTGGATTTGAAGCTATAACAGATATTGGAGAACCTGAAGTTGTAACAGGTGGATTTGGTGGATTTGAAGCTATAACAGACCTTGGAGAACCTAAAATTGTAACAGGTGGATTTGGTGGATTTGAAGCTATAACAGACCTTAGAGAACCTGAAATTGTAACAGGTGGATTAGGTGGATTTGAAGCTATAACAAAAATTGAAGAACCTGAAGGTTTATTTGGTGGATTTGAAGCTATAATAATTCTTGGAGAACCAAAAGTTATAATAGGTGGGTTTGGTGCATTTGAAGCTATACTTGATGATTTTGGTGGCTTTGGTCCTTTTGAAATTGTATCATCATTTGAGAGTGAATTTACTTCAAAAGTTGTAATCATAAGGACCATAAAAACTAGGAGAACTAGAAAAGTTAAAACCCCCTTCATTTTCTAAAACTAGTTTTTATCTCAAAAGGCTTTTTAGAATGGATGTATGTTTTGATATCAAATATAACATAGGTATGACCTATATATAGTGATAGCCGTAGACTAATTTCAACCTTTATGACATGAGTTGTTTTTATTTAAACTTGTCATTTTGTCTTATTTTTTTCATAGTTTTTAGTTGTCATTATGGTGAGCAAAAATAATGAAGTGCACCGAACTATCATTTTAAGTGGGTAAAAATTATTAAATATAAGTTATAACATATAAGTATTTATTGTTCATATTCATCTTTTTGTTTCAAAGTCATTGAATAGTGATGACGCTAGAATTTATGGTTATTTGGAGCATTTAATTTTTCATGTTTATTGTGCACAACTTTTGCATGTGCATTTAATTTTTGTTTTTGCTGTTAAAATTAAAAAATAAATATTTTCAATGTTGATAGTGGATAATTTGAAATGGGTCATGGTTCCAAAAATGTGATAAAGTGAGATTTAATTTGATAGTTGTAAGTAAAAATTTAAGCGTTTGTTCGTTTGAAGGTATTCTTCTCTAGCAGAAGATTTAAGAGGATGGAAAGTGAAATTGTTTTTGTTCGTCTGAGATGAAATACGGATGATTGTGCAGATGAAATTGTAACACTCCAAATTTTTTTTTTTCTAGACATCTCACACACAAATTATTTCATTAATAATGAAAACATCATACAGTATTAGAATCATCCAATTAAGAGTAGCATAGTTCACACTGGAAAATACATTTTTTTACATCATTACAACACTCCTAAATTTATTTATTTATTTCTTTAAACTACTCTTCATTTTTCTGCTGCTTCCTCCTTCACTTATATTGGTTCAGACGTTGTTCCGGCATCTGCTCCCGTATAACATAAACGTTATACGATCATCGCGAAAATAAGATTTTTCCGGCACAAACAAACAAGTAAGGGTGAGCTACCATGCAAAATTCAAAGAAAAGCATTACACTATTATTATACGTAATACATTCACCATAAATTCTTGCAAGATGCAATTATCATACTAGACTCTATTATCCGGATATAATGTTGATAGAAGTCTCGGTGGTCATTCACTTGTGGTGACATCTACAACACAGTTATGGCCAAAAATAATATATCACATCACCCACAAGGTTAGTCCATTAACGTCTATGAACATAGACTAGGACCTCCTACTACTCTCACCGTATAACACATCCTTCTCTAATTGAGACTGGACAATTATTAGAGTTTTAGGATAACCACCAACAACAGGACCCTCAACATCAACATATACACTAATACCATACCAATATAGAATCTCTCCATGAGACTCATATCATGTTCATATTCCTCAACTCATATCATACCATTACAAAATCTCCCCATAATACTCATATCATGTTCAGATGCATAATTTCATATCAACATCATAAAATACATTCATCACAGAAATCATACAAGATAAATATATTACAAACAAATTAACAATAATAAAATATTACTATAAATGGTCACCGAAGAAGAATCAAATGTTTGACAATCAATAAAATAATCTTAATAAAAATTCTTGGGGAAACAAGAAGTTGAATCTGGCAGAGCCGGTTAGACAACTTCTCATCCTTTCAGGAAGATGCAATAAAAATTAAATAGAACAATAAAAGTTCTGGGGAAACAAGAAGTTGAATCTGGCAGAGCCGGTTAGACAACTTCTCATCCTTCCAGGAATACAATGTAATTAAATAATAAGAACAATTTTTTTTATTCACTGGATTGAAAAAGTCTCAATTTTTTTTAAAAATTTTACTTAAAAGTATTTTACTTAAAAATATACTTATGTAAGGATTAAAGTAGATTCGACCTAATATAAAATTTTAATTAATTTTTAAATATTTTTTATAATATCACACGTCTCTTTGAAATATTTTTTGTATGATATCACATTATTTTAATTTGTAAATTAATTTTTATTAGTTATAATCTAATTGAAAATTAAAATTTAATATTCAACTTGTTTAATTCGGTCCACCTAACTCGATTTAGATTTGGTTCAATCCCACATTGTTTGGTGTGTGTGTTTCACATTTATGACAATTTTTTTAGTCTAAATTACTATGGCATGATATAAAATTTAAGTCAATCTTATGTATCATGATTTGACTTTGCCAAAGATAAATTTGATATGAATATGATCATGATAAACTCAGTACAATATATTTGAAATTTGATTATAAATTAGATATTCGTATGCTTTACCTCATGTATTAAGATAACATTAATTAGTGAAAAATAATAATTTAATATTATTAAGTACAAAGATATTACTTTTTATAATTTAATATTTTTATTTTTATTTTTTACATTCTTGTATTATTTCAAATATATTTATAATGATCAATATGTAAATAATTTGTATTATTTCAGATGTCTGTATAATGACCAACATGTAAATAATATGCTTTTTTTTTTCTCAAAATCAACTTTTTTTTTTAAAATTGTATACAATTGTGTTGTATTGTCGTGGCAACAAAACATTTTTAATTTATAATTTAGTTGCGAGTTATTACAAAAGTGAGATATATTTCATTTTGTAATGATTAAAATATATTGTAATTTTTAAACTAAATGTCATTAGACGTCCTAGTTTAGTGAACAGATCGGTTAACAACAAAACTTCATTTAAATTTACAAAGTACTAAAAAACTTATTAAATAAAAATGAAATTAGCATATAAAAACTCTTTAGAATCCAAACATACTTATAAATCATAATTCTTAGATTAGATGTATCAACTTTAAATAAAGACAATTTTTTAATTTAAGACATTTCTAATTCAGAGTTATAGAATTATAACTTTCAAATTTGAATCTTATAAGATCAATGCAATTAAATATATTTATATGAACATAAATTTAATATTGTCCAACATCATAAAGTCATTTTGTCCAATTTTTAAGTTATCTCGATTCGTTTAGAAAATATTCATAAAAAGCATTCAAATATCAAAATAAGTAAAGAGTTGACACTTTATATATTAATGGTGCAATAAATGTCAATCAACTATCTCCTCCCTATATTTATAGGCTTTGGAGTGAGGTTTTATTAACATCGACCTAATAATAGTCAAATTATGTGAAATCAAATTTTACCTCTAAGTTGATCAATATTAAAAAATTAAGCATGTCAATTTACTGATCGATCAGTTTGTCCAGTTGATCGATCGGTCTCCTTAATGACTCGTTAGATAGCTTGCATAAGAGTTGATCGATTGGTCTAGTACATGACCCATCAGTCTCACTATTATCTTATTGAACAACTTAGGTAAGAGTTGATAACGTAGTCTAACATATGATTAATTGGTCTCGTTATTATAACTTGTTGAGCAATTTAGACAAGAGCTAATTGTTTAGTTTGACATATAATTGGTGAATTTAGCACATTACAAGCTTAGATAAAAGTTGATCGTTCAATTTAGCACATGACTCATGAGTCTCTGACATGTTGAACACTTAATTAAAAGTGGACTAATCAATCACACATTACATATTTAAATAAGACTTTGGATTAAAAAAATAGATTAAAAATACATCTTTTATTTTAAATAATATTTCACAATAATAAATATTTAAGTTAAAATATAATTAAATTTTCATTGAAAAAGTAAATAGTAAAAATGATGTGATCTAATAAAATCAACATTAACTAAATTAAAATAATGTTATGTATTATAACGTTTACAATAAAAGTGCTTCTAATAGCAAGCTTCATTTGGCAACCTGCTTAAAATTTACAAAGCTCATAAATAAAAAAGATACCGACATTTAAAAACTCTTTCCATCTAAACTTACATATGAATCAATCTGATTCTTAGATCAAACGTACCAAGAAAATTATCTTTTCAGTTAACAGACATCTAATACTCATAAATATGTATATAAAACCAATATTTAAATCTTATAGATTAAATTAACTTGTACATAAATATTTTTCACAAATAACCTCATAATTTTTCTAAATATCTTAATTTAACAAACTAATTTTAACTTAAAAACAAAACGCTTTAAGAAAAATAACACATGCATGTTTGAACTTCTCCTCAAAAGTTTTGGCAAAAATAAGAAGGGAAAGGTAAAGGGAAATGCAATAGGATTTTGAAGGATTCTGCATCCAATTTCAATCACCACACCCACACGCACATTTTCACGAGAGTGAGAGTGCTAGTGATTCTCTGTGTGTGTGAGGACAACAGAACCAAACAATTACTTCCACTTTTAATGTTTTCACCAACCACCATACGTACGCACATAGCAGAACCCACTGCCCTTAACTTCAGACAGAGCCCTTTTCGTTTCGCTGGTTCTTCGTTTCTCCGAATCTGATCCAGCAAAAATGCGCCTCCGCTTCTTCACGTTGCTGTGTTTGTGCTGTTGCTGGTTCGTCTCTAGCGAGGGCGAAACGGTGTCGTGTTCGAACATAGTGTCGTCGGGGTTCCGCAGCGACAACATTTCCATAGCTGATTTCGGCGGCGTGGGTGATGGCCGCACCCTCAACACCAAGGCCTTCAGGGAGGCCATATACAGGATTCAGCGCTTGACACGTGTAGGAGGCACGCTCCTTTATGTCCCTCCCGGAGTCTACTTAACGGAACCCTTCAACCTCACCAGCCACATGACGCTCTACCTCGCCGCCGGTGCCGTTATCATGGCCACGCAGGTGCACTACACTACACTACAAAATCAAACCATTTTTATTTGTTATTTTTGTGTATTAATTTTAATTATCGATTATTAATTTTCTTATTCACATTAAAATTACCATAACCATATTGTTCACTGTTTAACTTTTTTCAATTTTGATCTACAGTTTACACGAATTATTTTTTTTTGTTAATTTAGACATTTTAAATTTTGCATAAACATGACTGTGTATGCTGCGAAACAATGTCGGCTAGGTCAAGCGTCTAAGAGGAGAATGCGGAAAGAAAATGTCAGAAGGGAACGTGAAATGGTAATACGATGTGACAATTTAGAAGCATTTCACGTGCATAAAGAAAAAAAGAAACGTAAAATATGAAAAGGGTGTAGTTATGATGGATTCGTTGTTTATTATTCGTATGGTGGGTGGTATGGATCTTAATGGAAAGTAGGAAACATACGATCTCCATGATCATGGTGGGTCCCAGGTTGAGAGGATAGAAACTAGTGAGTGGTCTCGTCTTCATCAATGCATGCCACTATGTGCATCATCACATTGTAGCTTTAGCAGCTGGAATTTCTGACTATTACTGTGTCTTCTTTCCTAATGAAGTGGTGGTGGGGTAGAGACTTGTTCTGCAGGTGCTGCCACATGCTAGTGTAATTTCTGTGTTTTAATTAAACATCAACATGAGATGGTGATTAATTTACATGTCTATGCTAATTTCATCTGTTTTGAATGCACCATGATCTAGCTAGATACAAAAGGAAAATGTTTTTTTAATAATTTTTTTGTCAATTTTTTACAATAGCTTACGTGGTAGTTGATGATTGATCTATTTTAAATAGGACTATGATATTTTAACAATTGATTGAGAACAGTGTCACTATTTTATTGGTTTGTATATTTGAAACTATTTTATTGGTTTGTATATTTGAAACACACTAATTACAAGTTATTAAATAAATTGTTGTAAAAAAATTGGTAAAGAAAAGTTGTTAAAAAGATATTTTTCCTTCAAATATACAGACCAATAAAATAGTGACACATAGTCTACTCGGAAAAAAATTGTTAGAAAAAGTTGATAACATGTTATCGACGGATACAAAATTACAGTAAACAACTTTGATCATTTCTTTCTTTTCTTACAAATTGTATTCTTTGAGATAAACAAATGGATCAAAAGTTTCAGATGAACTAGGACTCAATTTCTAATGACTAATGCCCTTCATTGCTTGATTCATTAGGATTCATCGAATTGGCCTTTGATTGCACCCTTGCCTTCTTATGGAAGAGGAAGGGAGCTGCCTGGTGGAAGGTATATGAGTTTTATGCATGGAGTTGGAGTTCAGGATGTGGTAATCACTGGTGGGTATCTAACATTAACTGTTTTTTAGGACACACTTCAAAATTAGTACTGAATCTGGTTTCGTGGTGTGTACTAGACCACATAATATCTAAACTATGATCACATTGTGATAACGCTTACAAAATATATATTTTTTTGTTTATCTAAATTTTCTTACACCTTTTAAATTAATAAGAAATAGTTATTAATATAATAGTATAGTAATTATTATAAGAATTAAAAATTTTATGTTAAGGTGAAAAAAAAAACTAACTATACTGCATACTAGAGTTTTGTATGAGAGCTTATAGAACACACTTGTATTACTTAATTAATACCCATCCATGGATACTAATGATCTGTGTAAATATTTAACTCATCCACTTAACCATTTTTGTTTTAAGTTACACTTCTTTGTATTCTTTGTAAATACATGTAAATTTACAATATCTTTGTAATATATTTCAATATAGAATTTTAAGAGTAATTTATTTTTGTAAAATATTTAAAATATTTTATAATAAAATATGTTGTTTGGTTAAATTCTGTTAAATATTAGAATTTTATAAAATTAATTTGATTATTTAAAATTATAGAATTTCAAATTCTACCTAAAGTACGTATCTTCTTAAATTCATATATTTTTTCTTTATATTCTTTCCTCAACTTAATCATGGTAGGAACACTTTCACTAAGATTGTAATATTTAGGAGGATTATTTTCATTGATGTTGACTAACAATTTTTTCATCTTAATGATATGTTAGAACTTCTTTTAGACATTATTATCTCATTCAATATTAGACAGAGATTTATTATTATTATTAACCTTGGAGATTATTATTTTTCTAGTTGCATATATTATTCTTTATAATAGTGATTGAAATTTAACTTTTTAACAAATACTAATTAAGATCTCTTTGTGAATACAGGAGAAGACATTTCTTTTTAGTAACATCAATCGAACAGTTTGAAAAAAAAAAAAAATAACAATGTTGTACAAAATAGTTTTTGTGAATGTCAATTTAAATAATTGTGATCAAATATCAACTTAAAATAATATTGAGTAATATCAATTTAAAATAATTGTGAATGTCAATATAAGTTGAATTTTTTTCATGCAATTTTATAGAAAAATAACATCAATCAAAACCAACTAAATAGATAATCTACATTGACATTTTTTAATTATTAAATGTTATATTATTTTTACAAATTGAAATATTTTAGCCATATTAAAAATTAAGGGTTAAATATGTTTTTAGTCCTTAAACTATTGGTCGTTTCTGGTTTTCGTCCCTCTTTCAAAGTAAGGTACAATTTGGTCCTCATTCTTTTCAAAAACGTTCGTTTTAATCATCGGAATTCGAGGACTAAAACGAACGTTTTTGAAAAGAATGAGGACCAAATTGTACCTTACTTTGAAAGAGGGACGAAAACCAGACCAATAATTTAGGAACTAAAAACATATTTAACCCAAAAATTAATGAACTTAAATTACTCAAATAAAATATTTAAAAGAAAATAAAAGAATTTAAAATTAGATTATTTGAAATTTATTGTATTTAAATATTTTAAAAATTATAGATTTTTTATACAAACTAGCGCACCTATAATTGAGTGTTGAAAATTTATTTTATTAAAACCAGTGGATGTCGTGTCCAAACTATATTTGTGTCTCTCACCCGGGCATTCATATTTTTCAAAGGTGAAAATGGAACAATTGATGGACAGGGCGATCTGTGGTGGAATAAGTGGAGGCAGAGATCTCTTCAGTTTACCAGACCAAACCTTGTTGAATTTGTAAATTGTAGAGACATTATTATTTCAAATGTAATCTTCAAGAATTCTCCTTTCTGGAACATACACCCGGTTTACAGCAGGTATAGGTCATCGCTCTTTATAAGTTTTTGTTACTTTGTTTCTAGAAACTAAGTGGTTCTCATCCTTAGATCTCATTCCTAATTGTCTGACTTCTTTGCAGCAATATTGTTGTTCGATTTGTTACTATTTTGGCGCCACGTGACTCTCCGAATACTGATGGCATTGATCCAGGTAAGTAGTGGTTGGTTTCTAGACAGAAAAATATTGACAAAACATTTAAATATTCAAATTTTTGTATGAGTGCTATCTTTTTAAGTTTCGCATGTAAGTTTATAGTTTTAATTAACAATAGAGATTAGGAGAGAATGAGTGCTACATAACACACCTTATGCAAATAGTGAAATTGATACAACAAATAGCTTGCACATACTGTGCTAGGTTACTAACTGGTCTTATTTTATTGATTGTAATCAATGCATTTTAGTTTTTGGATTTCTTTCCCTTCTAAACACATTTGTCTTGTTTGATACTGGTGACAAGATGCACTCAAATGTAGTCAGTGTGGCTTGAGATTTGACAATTATCATCTCAAGTTTTGTATTTATGTTTGCTTCCATCCAAGTTAACAACACTACAATGCAGTAGCAAAAACCCACGGGTTATCTGGTGGTTGAAATATTATGGTACCATTTGGTTGGTTGGACAAGTAAAAAAAAACCATTTCATATCATTCATACAAGTATTTCATTGATGCAGATTCAAGTTCAAATGTGTGCATAGAGGATTCATACATATCTACTGGAGATGATCTTGTGGCTGTGAAGAGTGGATGGGATGAATACGGGATTGCTTATGGCCTTCCTAGCTCTAACATCACCATCAGGCGTGTAAGTGGATCATCTCCATTTGCTGGAATTGCTGTTGGCAGTGAAACCTCTGGTGGGGTGGAGAATGTACTTGCTGAGCACATCAACCTTTACAAAATGGGAATTGGTATCCACATTAAGACCAACAGTGGCAGGGGTGGATTCATAAAGAATATAACCGTGTCTCATGTGTATATAGAGGAGGCAAGGAAGGGAATAAGAATCTCAGGTGATGTTGGGGACCACCCAGATGACAAATTTGATCCCAGTGCTCTCCCCCTTGTGAAGGGTGTCACAATTAAGAATGTTTGGGGTGTGAAGGTTTTGCAGGCTGGCTTGATACAAGGGGTGAAAAATTCACCTTTCACTGATATTTGCCTTTATGATATCAACCTTCGAGGAGTGACAGAACCTAGAACTCCTCCTTGGAAATGTTCTGATGTGTCTGGATTTGCTCATCAGGTTAGCCCTTGGCCATGTTCTGAGCTTAGCAGCAACCAGCAGGGATCATGTGCCAATTATTCCTGAGATTATAGGAATATTTTCACCTTTGTAGCATGAGAGCAGCAGCCATTGGCTTCTTTTGCTGATTTATAGCAATGAAAGGCATTGCAAAATGAAGACTTGTTTGTTTAAATTTTAGTAGAATTTATTTAGACTAATAATTTTAAATTGTTAAATGTAATTGAAATGTATGTCTAAGTTAATTTCAAATATAAAAATTATGTTTAAACATCTCCAATTAAATGATGTCTTTTTGGGGTTTAAACAAACATGTCCTAAATTTATTAACATATAATGAGTGTTATGTTAAGTAAAATTAAGGTATTATTTGATGCATTATAGGGAAAACACTAATAAATCTAAATAAAAATCATATTTGAAAATTATAAAGATTACTCTTTGAAATATATAGTTCATTTACGATAAAAGAGTGACATTTCTCCTATTAGAAAATCATGGGAATTAATTTAAAAAATTATGCCTTCGTTATAAGCATTCCTATGAAACTAATATGTTTATCTCTTAACTATGATTATTTTTCTGTTTTTTAAAACAAGAGTTCATATTGGAAAAGTTAAAATAAAAGTATCATACTGGGACAACCAAACTCTATCTTCAATTTCTGTATCTAGCATTCATCCAAGAATAATTTTATAATCGAATATTCTTTGGAGATAAGAACTCAACCTACATCATACACAAATTTAGAAATAGGACAAATTTATGATTTTGGAGCCAAGCCCACTTTAAATTAACTCAACCCATACCTACCATTTAAATTAATTTGGTAATGCTAGTTTGCTAAGTATATCTATCAGGACCAAACATAAATTAATTGACAAAATAACCAAAAAATATTATCAATAAATATTTATTATATCATTAATATTAAACTTATTTATTTCTAATATGTACAAAAATAACTGAAAATAAAATTAATAGTGATGAATTTATGTCAACAACGTTGATGAATGAAACAAAGAATTTAAGTTAACAGTAGCTCACGTGGGAAGTGAGGGTAAAGTAGGCAAAGTAAATCCTCTGTAGCCAATATTATATGCAGCAAAAATTCAGTTGAATCACGACCGTTGATCATCCATCATACCGAATTTAAACATCAGCGAGAAAATGACGAGCGCTCCAGATTTTTCTTCACGGAATATGAAGCTGGAGAGGCAGGAGAGGATCGAAGGAGTGGGAAGTGAGGTTATAGTGTTTACTAAGAAGCAGAAGTAGCACTGCAACAACACAAGCACATGCCATCGTCATGTCTGTGCTTGAGTCTTCGTTAGTTATTGCTTTCACTGTCACATAAAAGCAAGATACGCACACACCCGCCCTCTCTTCTCAAATCGTCGTTGTCTTCCATGGCTATTCGACCTCCTGCTTCTTCTTCACTTTCCTCACCTTCTGGTAAATTTTTCGAACTCTTATTTCTATGCTATTTAATTTCCGAATTACTATTACTCCGTCAAATAGACAATCCGTTAATTCATTTCACAATAAAACGATTGTTCCTAAGGAAATCCTCGTGCTCATGCATGCTTATTTAACTCTAGTCAGATGAAAATGTTATCAAGTTATTAGGCTCAATCGAGTTTTTAAGTAGGAGAATGCTTCATTTGCTAGAACTGTGGAGTTCGCCGGAGCAAAATAAATAACTTAAATGTTTTAACGGTTTTCAGATTGTGAAGAAGTCTATAAGTTTTAGGGCTAAATGCAGATTTTAGGAATTTGAGAAGGAGCGCAAAATTTCGATCAGAACTGTGTTTTTGTTATGGAGTGATAGAACTTATACGACTTTAGTTATTTCATACATTTTGAGATTTTCTTTTGTTTTACGTGATTTGAGTACTACTTACCTACACTACACATGCCAGGGATTTGATTTTGAGAGTGAGTGCAAATTTTTGACGGAGACGGGATTTTTGTTCTCAAGTGATAGAACATCTTAGATGATTTATAATTTTTTTACACATTTTTACATTTCCGTTTCTTCTATGTGTTTTGAGATATTTGCCTACAGTACACTCGTTATCGTCTTTGACTTGAGGATTTATGTTATGTTCAAATGCTCTCTCTTCTGGATGGTGTTTTCATATTTGTTCAACACTGTGTGTCTTGTAGAAGGGATATGTTACTCTACGTCATATGGAATAACAAGCAATTCAATCAAACTTCCTATTGATGGCCGAAGATGGCATGACCTTGCCAGCACAAGGTGCTTATATATTACATAATTGATGATTATTTACCCTTATTCAGAAAATAGAGTGATCAGTTTGAAAGTCAATTCACCCTTCTCTTGCTTATAGAATTGAAATAGTACTACAGGTGGGATTATTCAATTTGTCTCTAATTAGAGACAAGGAAATGGGGGGAAGATATTTTACATTTATTTGCATCCATATTCCATTCAGTATCTCAACAATTTTAGGGACTTCTTTTCTTTTCTTTCTTTCTTTTTTTCCTTCCCTTTTATTATTTATATAGGCTTTGATATCATTGTTAGGTTCTTTCAAGGGAGATACATTAAGAAGATACGGCACCAATGAGTCATAATCAAAACCGAACTCCAACCTACAACTTTAAGTCAATGAGTTTGTGGGTCTTCTTTGTTATATGTTGCTCAACTTTTTTATTTCTACTCAAAATATGATTCAAACTCACTTAGATTCCTAACATCTAAAACGCTGAAATCAGTAGTGATATATTATAATGAGTTTAACTTTTATTTATGTCAAACCAATATTTTCATTAGCCTCTTCCTTCTATTGATTCTGCAATCAAATATTCCATTTACTGTGTTAGTTGAAAATTCACTAAACCATGATTACCACAATTATTTATATAGGCTTGTTCTTGTCACTTGTGAAATCTTGTTTATGTTATTATTCTTCTTGAAATATCTTAAAATGCTTTGTTTTCTGAAATAGTTTTGGTTATCTTTAGGTACAAAAGTTCATGTTTTGGATTGCCACACCTCCTTTGGCCATCCACAGGGCATGATCAGTGCCTTTCGAAGGTTAATGTTGCTGCAGATTATTCAGATTCTATACCCGATTCTTCTGATCACATGGATGGACAAGGTTATCATCCTCTTGAAGAACTGAAAGGTTCTGAGGATGTAAAGCCAGCCAGACTCTCTCCTCCTGAAATGGCAAAAACAACTGTAGAGGTTTGTGCCTAAATGCATTTGTGCATGTGAAAGGAGTTAATTTGTAATATGTAGAGCTGCACATATTATGATTTTTCTATTTTGCTTAACGTATTCTGGTAGTATCCATATCCTTTTATCATCATGCCCTGTTTGTTGGCATTAGGCTAATAAAAACGCCTTGCTAGTATTTCCTGGAATGGTACACTGTGAACCACATGAGCAGATTTCATGGGCTGAGTTTCAATATCATATTGATGATTTTGGAGGTTTGTTTTCTTTTTGTTATGTATATATTTTGTTTATGAAGTGAGAATTATCAATTACCTTAATGAATTTATGATTTAGTATTTATACATTGAGAATTTTAACTTGTTGCTTTAATTTGTTTTTTGTTCTGTAGATATATATTTTGAAATCTTTGATGATGCAAACATTTTGGCAGATCGTGGAGCTAACAATCCTGTGGTAGGAATTTAGTAGCGGTTTACAAAGGGATTTCATTATTAGTCATGCAAAGAGTTGACCAACTATGCTTAGCTGTTGAGATTTCTCTTTTTCTTCTCTTCTCTAAGGATTATTCCACATACTTTTTCTTTTACTTCTTTGTCTCCCACGTGATACAAATTATTATTATTATTATTATTATTATTATTATTATTACTATTTTATTATATATATATATATATATATATATATATATATATATATATTGTATGTATTTATGTATATATATTGTCTTTTTAAATTTAAAGTACATGAAAGCTGCATATATGTGTCAGGGAGCCGTGTGATACATTTGTGTAGTATTTCTAGTTATAAGGTCCAGGCTTCTAATCTCTTCCACGTACTTCTCTCTTGTTTCTTTTCTTTTATTTAGTTCTTTTTACTGGTGTGTTTGGGATTCCTTGTTAGATTTCATGTTTTCACTCAAAATAAAAGGCCAATTTCATATATGGTATAATCATATGAAGTTATTAATTCAGATCACGAGATTATATAGTCATCTTAAAAGTATTATTTTTTTAAGTGATTCAACTTTGTTTTTATGCAACAGCTTGAAGAGCTATATTTGTTGTTTGGACGGTAAAGTGAAGTAGTTTTGGCATGGTCTTTTTGTTTCCCATCCTTATCTATAAGGTAGAAGTTGTGAAATTGATATTCAGGTTCTGTGTTTCTTCAGAACGTTTTCATTGGAATGGACATCCCAATATACGATAATAATAGAAGAACTGCTAATGAGTATGACATTTTCAATAATGGCAAGGATGATGAATTATTCACATTTGATAATGAAGATGATGTTGTTGAGGTTTGCATTTTCAGATGTTTAAATTATGGAAATTAGAAAGTTGTTTTAGTTACCAATCGTTTCTTTTTATGCATGTGAGTAATTTAAATCTGAAGTGTATTCTTCTGCAAACAGGTCTCAGAAATGGAGGAGTTTAACATTTCTGTGAATTGGGGACATCCTGATTCTACAAACTCTATTCATCCAATTTATTTCTCGAAGTGTTTAACAAAGGTCCTCCATCCCCCCTAAAAAAGAACACAACAAGAACCGATAGATAGCTAATATCTCAAGTTTCAACATGAAAATGATTTAACAGATAGGTTCTGGAAGAAATAACATTGATCTTTATGATTTTTCTTCTAGGCTGTCAACAACTTGGAATATATTAAGAGAATGAACCATCCTACAAATGGTGTTTCCATTATAGGGTTCCTTAGACCCATTTATGATGAAGAAAGGTCTTATCTAAGATGGATGTATCACACTGAAGATGGTGCTGTATACATCTCCGGCTTGAGAGGTATCAGTTAACTACAAGATCGATATCTATGATCTACAGATTTCCTTTATACTCATTTAGTATAAGAACATCAAGTTTTTCTAATAGCGTCTAGCGGAGAACCATATAAATTCCTAAACTTAAATTTTGTAGAGCATATATTTTCATGAAGGGGCACTTTTAACTTCTATGTCACTTCCATGTTTTTATTTATATGTAGACCAATTAGTTTATTAATTTGTTGGCTAACTTATGTGTATTTTATTTAATACTTTCTTGTTATGGCACATTTATGAAGAAGTGTGTTAAAGGACTCTGAACATCCTCACAATTCAGTATTGTAGAATGATCTTGTTTAGTTGACTAAAGTTGTGCTGCTTTTTTGAAAACTCAAACTTGGTGTTAGTTGTTTGGGTTCACTACTGTTGCTTGTTGTTTTTTGTCTAGTCAATCTAGTTTTCAATATAACAATCAAGCTTGAAGTTTGTCATTGCAGTTCTCTGAGCATTTTGCATTTATGCAACCTGCAGAGGCAAAGGCTCTTCTTTATCAGTGACATGAAATCTTAGTTTTGACAAAAAGACTGTACATTCATTGGTAAATTGTTTTTTAACTTTGTTCCTTTTCAATGATTGTATGGCGAAGATTCTTACTCAAATAGTATTGATGACCAAGGAAACGGTAATTCGACACTATACGGATTAGAGATCCTGAAAATCAAGCTCTACTCCATGTATGGAAATCAGGCACGTGTCACAAAACCGGTTCTTTCTTTCTTTATCTATCTATCTATCTATACAACAACACCTTCTTTGTTATTAAGAGAGAGTGTGTTAATAATTTATGACTTCATTTTTGAAAAATACACCAAAGGTGTAGCCTGCTAAAATACCCCTAGAAAGCAAATGGGGGTACACTAGCAAATCCACAATATTTTTCTGTAATTTGAAGCATCATTAAGTTTGTTGAGATCTATATTCTAAATTTCAAATTATAAATGTTCTACATGTACACAATAATTGCAGTCTGAAATTAGTGTGCTAGAGTTTCAAGATGCTGAACCTGATATTCTTGCACACTCTTCTTCGGAAATTCTGGAACGGTTCAACAGATTCTGTGATGATGATCTTAAAGCACTTTGCAAGAAGAAAGGTCTTGATGCTGAGGTAATCCAATTTTTCCCCGCTTTATAAAATAATTCCACATTTATTTACATCTTCGTTCTTTTCGTTTATGACATCAAATAAATGAAGGAAAGCCTCCCTTGTTTTCCATTGGATATACCAAACAAGGAAATTGATGACTCTTTACTTCTTTTCCTTTGTATCTTACTTCCTCGCGTAGTAGGAAAAGACTATTATTTGCTTCATCATCTGTTTATTCTTTGATTTTTTGTCTACTGTTAGCAATTGGTTTAAGCTGATTGTTTATTTTACTGTTACTATTACTTGGCTTCCAGGGAGCTTACCTGGTTGGGGTTGACAGCCTTGGCATGGATGTTAGAGTTTTCTCAGGTGTAGAAGTAAAAACTCATCGCTTTCCATTCAAAATCCAGGTAAGGATTGTGGGTTTCAAAAGAATGTACATTATTCAAGATTGATCATGCACCCTCACCTGAACATCCTAGTCAGAACATGCGTATTAGTTATTAAAACAATCTAGTTGCTATCAACCTCTTACGGATAAGATAATTTGAGGGTTGACTGTGTAAGCTTATTATTCGTATGCTATCCAATGTTTGATGCTGGACATTTAAATGATCATGTTAAAATAAGTCCAGTGGAAAAAGGAAAACCGTATATCATAACCCAAAAAATCTTGATGATTTTGTTTTTATAGTATTTTTTGGATTTCTGAGGCTCCTGAATTATCAGTAATATTTGAAGCAAACCTACAAGTCTGAGGTTCTAAGTGAACCAATGTGTCACGCACATATAACATGCTTGCCTAGCACATGGGAAGATTTGAACTGGATTCTCCAGAAATATATTTTTTGGTAGAATTTGGGAAGTGGGCTTCATAATTAACGGTTTAATATCAGTAGATTAAATACAGGAAGGTAAACAAACCTTTGTCTGGGGTAAGGTGATGAACATTTGTGATCAGAAGAGTAGGGAACACTATTGTGTCTGTGATTGACCACGTGTTAAAGAAGCCTTTACGGTCCACTACCGTTCATTTAAGGCATTTTAATCTAATGGTTACCAAGAGCCTACAACATAGGCTACTCCATGGCCTTGACTTATATAAGCTTTTGTAACTGATATAAATTTGCTAAAAGAAGAAACCTCCGGCCTGGCATGTTTTCTTATTGACTAATGGATTATTCTTCTTCAATTTGTAGGCTGCCACCATAAACGCAGCTGCGAAACAGATTTGGCAACTCTTGTTTCCTCGATCTCAACGCAAGAAGAATATGAAGAAGTGGCGGACCACCACCATGATTTGATAGGTGATTGGTCCTTATTTATTCACTTTGTCCTTCTCAAACTACCCCTACCTAGAGTCTGTTCTGAAGCAATTGATGTCTTTATGTATGAATAGTTCTATAATCTGTACATTTTTTCCTGGGTAAATCCTATACAGCATTTTTGGGTACATCTTCAAAGGAGTATTAGTGGCAAGGTTGTGTCGCTCTTCAAAGGAGTATTAGTGGCTGCAAATATTTAAACCCAAGTTTACGTAGGTTGATCTTTACCAATTCACAAAATTGAGAATCAAGTACTTGGGTGTTTCTTTGCAGTTTGAAGCTTGTCAAATGGAGAGACACATTCCGATACATAAAACTGAGTAACGAGTATTTTATCTCATTGAGATAAACACGTGGTACGGTGGACGTAACTTTTATCTCGAGAATATCCATGTTGGCTCTATAATTTTATTTAGGTTGAAAAGGGCACTATTATCTTCTTTTTCCTCTTTTACTCCCATCTAAATTAGAAATTTTAAAATGTTTAGCTTTCTGTTTGATGCATAATAAGGATAGCATTTATTCATTGTTTGGTGAATAATAAGTGATGCTTAAGGACAGCGTTTATTAATAAAACTGTTTCCTCAGGAGATCATATTTTTTAAAATTTGCAATTATTCTGTGATTAGTACATTGTATATATACTTTGAATTTCAGGATGATCTGTTGCATAGAACAGGTTTCCACACTTATTGTTTAACTTCTGTCCTTTTATAGCACGAGACGTATTATTTTGGCAACTGCATAACCTGTATTCTTAGTAAATACTATTAAATATTCATTACACACTTTTGTGCGTTTGGCCTGTTTTTTTTTGGGTGGTGGGGACGCGAAATCTATTTTTAAGATGAAGTGTTTTTCACATTTTCTTACCTTGGAAACCACTTTTAATCTAAATATTGCTTTGCATAAAAGGTCTTACGTTTTTAGAATTAACTGCAAACTTACATTTTAACAATATGATGTTTGAAACTTATACCATTTGAACTTATGTTTGAAGCTTTTTTTATAGATTCAAAGCACGTTTAAAAATGTGCTATTTCAATTGATGGGCATTGCCTAAAGAAGCTGCAACCATCAGGCTTCGAACATCTTTTATACATTATAATACCAACGAACCATTATTCAGTGATCATTTTAGCTCCAACTAAATAATATATCCTCATCTACTCTATGTTGGTGCTCCTCATAATGCTGAGGCCAATGAAAGGTTTGAACTTTTGCAAGGATATCATTTTCGACTTCTGCCAAATGGCAACTATCATGGGATGAAGACATCTTGCTCTTACGTCTTTATGACTACTATGTTGTTACGTCTATTCATTTATGGTTATTTATTGTAGTTGACTATCTTCTCTGGGCAATAAATTAATAAAAACTGTCCTGAGGGATAGTTTGAATTAAGTAAAAAAAATAGTATAAAGAGAAAGAAGAAAAATAGTGAAAAGATTGTAAGGGATTTATTTGATATGATATATTTTTGTTTAGTAAATTGATATATTTTTAAAAAACTAACTAAATGTTCCTGTGTTAAAAATAACATAATTAAATGGTAATAAGTGTTTAAATATTTACCTCCTAAGTCGAGTTAAATCACTTGTCTTGTTATTAATGGAGTATCCGTCTATAAAAATAACTGTCGATGGAAAGGAATAATTTAAAAAAAAACACAAATTAAGAATTGAAATAAGTAAAAGTCATTATAGAATTTTAGTAAAAGAAAAGGGTATATTTCAAAATAACAAATTAAGATAAGCTACTCACCAAAATTCAAATTAGTTATTATTTATTATTCATTTTATAATTATATACAAAAGTAATATAAGAGTTATAAATATAACTAGGAAAACTAGAGTTTTTTTTATTAAAAAAAGAAATTATACACAATAGGATTTATCCTAAACAATGCTTATGCATCTCTCTTATTGATCAACTGAAATATCTTTATTTATTCACATGATTAAGGTAACTATTACAAACAAGAAAGACAAATACGCAAACAAACAGGTAATAAAGAGTAAGCTAATGTACTAAAAAGATAAATCATACAACATGTATACAGATATTAACACATAAACATTTATATCAATAAATCCTAGTACATACAATCACTCATACTAGACTCGATCATCTTGATACATGTATTGACATCATACATTGGCGGGTTCGTTAACATATTTGGCCAAGGCAAAACTCTTAGACTAAGACCTTTTGCTCCGCTCACCACATACTCACCTTTTCTACTTGAGATTGAATGGTTATTAGAGCGACATGATAACTCCCAATACAGAATCCATACATCAATACATACACTATTGAAATCATTACAAGAAACTTCTCCTTAAAATTCCTTCCATGACATTCATCATACATACAACCATGTTATCAATTCATAATACATATTAAACATACGTCATATCCATATTAATTCATTTCAAACAAATCAAAACATCACAAAATCCATAACATATACACTAATGCTCAAAAGTTGTGTTCAATGCTAGATCTTCCATAAAAGATGGTGCTTAGGGATAAAAGATGGTGCTCAGTGACAGTCCTGACGCTTTAATGACAGTCATGGCGGTGAACGTCAAACCTTTGCAAAAGGTGGCACTCAACAATAATCTTAGTGCTTAACACCATTCTTCTCGCAAAATGTTGTGTTCAACAACACCTTTCTACTGCTCAACGACTTGAGATTAAATTATTTTAGACCTACAGTGAAAAGTGGTGCTCAAAGCGTTCACATTTTTACACATAACGGTACAAGGTAAGTAGATTATTCATTAGTTCAAACATCAATATTAGCGAATAAACCAAATTCAGACAAACAAACATGCAAATTAACATTTTCAAAGCATTTGTAACTTTAAAACAAGATAAGTAGCTTCCTTTACCTGAAAGATGACCAAAAAGCTCAACAACCCTAAAAAAGCTTTTAGAGAAGAAAGTCCTATTTGTCTCTATGAACAACACAAACACAATCAGAATATACCATTAGAAATACTGATCAATAGAAACTCTTAAAGAAGACTCAAACACCACATGTAATCTTAAATGGTTTACATTCAATGGAAGACTCAACATATTAAAGAAAGAGGCAGAAAATCAACTTACTTTATTGAAAAAACTGATTGAATGAAAGTGGATAATTCGCCTCAAAGATTATCTTAACTTTCTTTAAGAAAAATGAAAATAATAGTTAGAAACTTTAAAGAAAAGTGAGAGAACTCTAGAAGATAGGAGTTTAGAAAAATTATGTGATTTAAGATAATAAAATTCATTTATAAATTTTTTATTTATATTTTAAATTTTTAATATTAAAATAATTGAATTTTATTATTACTTGGAGTAGAAGATATGTTGTTGAGGAAAATGTTACCTTATACTATTTTCAATATCAAAGAAACAGTGTAATGGAATAAGATAAAATGTTCCCACTCGTGTTTTGAGATAAATGTAATTTTTAGTCAGTAATCTTTAAATTTGATTAGAAGTTTTCCTTAACATGAACTAATATTTTACTCCCTTGATTTTTTCTACCTATAAAAAATATTATGTTTTTCCCTTAATTAATAGCTATAGATGATCCTGTTAAAAAGTAAGCAAGCACTTATATTGAAAAGGAAAAATAACTGTAAGAGTTTTTCACAATGCTTGTAACCTGCTCGTGATTATTATTAAATAAAAGTTAAGTAGATTAAACAATTATTGGATAACTAAGAAAACGCAAGCGTGGCTAGTATTTATTAAAAATTAATTATGATAACAATTATTTTTATGAAAATTGTAATAAATTATGAGAGTTTATTAGCATTGAATATTAAAAAAATTAATCACTCATCATAATTTTATCTTATTATACACGTGATTTAAATTATTTGGTATAAACTTAAAGTATAATTTATATAAATAAAACACTCCTTTGTTTTTAAACTTTAATATTGTAATATTTATAAATTAAAAAACCTATTAATTATGATTATATAAATGAATTTTGTTTTTATTGTCTTTTAAGCAATTATTACATTTATTATATTTTAATTATTATATTTATCATTACGTTTTAAACAAAATTTTATATCAGAATTTGCTGGAAAACTGGAAAATAACACGGCCAAAATTTGTCTGCTTGTGTAGTTTTTTTTTCCTAAAGTGTGCTATTTGGAAAAGATAAACGGAAGGAGTAATGTTAAACGTGTGAAAAATTCAAATAAAGTTTCTCTCTACGTTTTTTTTTTATTCTGCTTTGTTTTCAAGAAATAAATTCAGGTTTGTTTCTTCAGAAAACAAAAGAAAAAAAGAGAAGAAAAGAAGATATCACATCTCTGTCTTCTTTTTCTTCTTGACTTGTTTTGCAGAAGAAGAAGATCTCAAATTCTGAGAAACGACAAGGTGTGAGAAAGTAGTTGTTGCAGTGGCCGTCCAAGGTTGAATCTTTGGCATATTTAAATGCGACCCCATCATTAAAAATTCAGTCTTTGATAGTCTTCTTCTCCTTGTTCTCATTCTCCCATCTTTGTCTGTTCTCTTCCGTCAACGTTGCTTTCTCTCTCCTCCAGTTTTGAAATATTGAATGATGACGCCGGAGAAGGAGAAGGAGAAGGAGAAGGAACAGGATCAGGTGGTGGTTGATGCAGGGATGAAGAGGTACAGAAATGGAGAAATCTGGGAGTTTGAGGATGACTTGGGTGTCTCAGACGGTGACAATGGTGTCTTGTTGGGTTTGGACGGTGGAACTACCTCCACTGTCTGCATTTGTATGCCAATGATTCCCTTCTCTCACTCTCAGCTCCATTCTCTTCCCACCCTTGCAAGGGCCGTTGCTGGATGCTCCAATCACAATAGTGTTGGAGGTAATTCATAATCCCCTCACTTGTGCACTTGGTGTGTTTGTTTTTTTTGTTGGCAGCCACTTGGTGTGTTTGATGATTTCCCTTTGGGGGTTTGTTTCAAAATTTGATTTTTTTTTATGGGTTTGTTGGAATATTTGCTGTGCTTGGACATTTTTGATTGATTTAGTTGTCTACATTAATACACTGTTTGGTTTAGTGTGTGTTGTGTTTCAATGTCCTTATTGGGTTGGGAACTATTGGGAGGATAAGAGAGACCTATTAGGTTGGATATACATTTTGTTTTTGCATACCACAGTAGGATGCTGGTTAAATGGTTATGGCTTAGGCAATTTGGTTAAGAGGCTGTTCGGTTATGAAGCTAAATAGTGTGTTGATCTAAGGTAGTCACAAGCAACTATGCCCTGTAACTAAACTGTTGGAGGTTGATCATTTAGGAAAAGCTGCAATCTTATGCTACATTCCTTGGTTTGAGTTGTTAAAGTCTTTTTAAAGATTACATTCTTGTTATCGGGTTTTCTATCTGGCATTCTAAAGAAGCTTTGGCTACAGTGTTTTTGTGTTTAGATATGCCTATTTTTAATCTTTACTTTGTGCTCTCTCCCTTATTTTACAGTAATGAAGTTCTTATTTTAACCATCCTGCTCTCCTCCCAAAAAAAATGGTGATAACTTATGGTTTCTGGCCAAGTACTCTTGTAGCATCTCAATTAGCTCTTTTTTGTGTGTTAACTTTGTGCATAAACAATAGACAAAGTTTCATGTATTCAACAGTCTTAAAGAATTATACCTGTCATAATAAAACGAATTCCAGGGGAAATCTTTTATTAGCTTTTTTCTTTAATCACTTCTTCTGCAGAGATTGCTGCAAGGGAAACAATAGAGCAGGTTATGGCAGATGCTCTTTCAAAGTGTGGTGCAAAACGATCTTCAGTCCGAGCTGTTTGTTTGGCTGTATCTGGTGTTAACCATCCAACAGATCAACAAAGAATTCTCAATTGGCTTAGGTTGCTAAGCTTTATTTAAGTGTATCTTCATTTTTTTTTTTGTTGATAAGAAGGCATATAAATCTATTTTACTCTTGCTATTGGAAGAAACTAACAAAGTTATGTATTTTATTTATCTCTTAGCTTTTATAAGTAATGAATATACTGTGTTTTTATATCTAATGGCATATATGATCTGTATGTTAGTTTTTGTTATATATTTAATTGTGGAAGAATGCAACTGTGTTTTAAGTTGTTTATCATAATATTATGGAAGAGAATTGTCTTCCTAAATAAAAAATAGAGACCATAAATAAAATTAGTTAATCCTATCATGAATAAAAATGTTACTATTGAACTCAACCTTTATAAAGGAAAGTGAGGACATAAACATCTGCTATATTAGTTTACCTATATAGCAAGTCAACTCCATTATACCGGTTTTATATAAGATTGAAAGAAACTGACTTTCTTCATTGTTTTTAATTTGCCAAAGCAGTATGCGTAAAATAACTAAAGCCAGGACCACAATGCTAGTGGAGGGACTTATCTGTAAAGAATTGAAACTTATTTAAACTGTATCTTATTTGTACATTCTGCTGGTTCAGTTCTTTGAATATGATGTGTCATTTAATATCCATTATAGTTTATCTGTTATTCTAAAGACTGAACCATGCTGTGGCCTTATGTAAACAGGGATATATTCCCAAGCCATGTGAGGTTACATGTTCTGAATGATGCTGTGGCTGCTCTGTCAAGTGGAACAATGGGTAAACTTCATGGATGTGTACTGATTTCTGGCACAGGGAGCATTGCATATGGATTTACTGAAGATGGAAAAGAAGCAAGAGCAGCAGGTGCCGGACCTGTCCTAGGTGACTGGGGCAGGTAACACAAACCTTGAAAATTAGCTTTTAGTAAAAACTGTAATATGGAGACTAATAATTTCATTAGCCGGAAAAGGTGTTAACTTTGTAAATTGATCCAATCTTAATCTTCTTGAAAGCTCTTTCTGCATCATATATATTGTCATCTCCCATATGAGTAGAAAAGATATAAAAAGAGCCATGAGGAGCGTCTTTCTCTTCATGTCCAACTTGATTCCATCTATTGCTTGGTTGAAAGTTTGCTTTATTATTTGCAGTGCATATGGAATAGCTGCAAAGGCGCTAACTGCAGTAGTAAGAGCTTATGATGGTCGTGGTCCAAGTACAATGCTTGCAAGTAGTATTTTGCAAAAACTTGGTCTTTCTTCTGCAGAAGAAATAATTGGGTATATATTATAGTTGTATAATTGTTCATTTATTGTGAAGTAAATAGCTAGTATTTGAAAATCTTACTGTTAGAAATGCAACAAGAGAACCATCCGTGTGTCTTTATCTAAGAGCTAAAACTTACTACCTAGTCTATCCACGCAGCAAATGCAAACTAAGTTGACTTATATTTCAAAGATGAGAAATTTTAAGTTGGAAGTTATTTTGTGAATGTAATGCAATTTAATGTCATCATGCTATGCTCAGATGGACATATGCAGATCCCTCCTGGGCCCGCATTGCAGCCCTCGTTCCAAATGTAGTGATCTGTGCAGAGGCTGGGGATGAGGTTGCAAATAATATCTTACTAGAATCTGTCCAAGAGCTAGCTTCAAGTGTCAAAGCTGTTGTAAATAGACTTGGATTGTCTGGTCAAGGTTAGGGTATTTATATTATTGTCATTTTTAGTGCATAACATTTATAGTCAGTTTGGATGAGCTTCTCCATAAGCTCCTTTTAGGGGGAAAAGATGAGATTAGCTTCTCCATAGGCTAAACTTGTAAAAATTCTCTCATAGTTTCTCTATATTTTTGTGTTTAACTTGTGCATAAGCTAATTTTAACTTTTAGAGAAATTAAATTCATTTTTTCCTTGTTTTATCTCCTATAAGAGTTTATGGAGAAGTTCATCCAAACAAACATCTAATGCTATCTTGTATTGACAATTGATTAAAATTTGTACTAATTGAGTTGGCCTCCAAAACATTCTTGTAAAATATAGAAGTGTTCTTTGGCATGAATGTTTGGATCATTTACATGGATTATTGATATTTTCTCCTTCTGTAATGAAAATTGTGCAATGAATTGTAGTCTGTAATTTTGGCAGATGGAAAGAGTGGCTTTCCCCTGGTGATGGTTGGTGGTGTTCTGACAGCACATAGGGGGAGCTGGGATATAGGAAAAGAAGTAATTAACTGTATTACCAAACAGTTTCCTGGGGTAATTCCCATTAGACCTAAGGTCAGCATATTTATCATTTTATTTTGGAGATAATCTTTTATCTTTTTTAAAACAATTGCATATAAGATAAAATCCCTTTTTGTAAATTGTTTCAAAGATAGTATTTTTGACATTTTGAAACTAGAAGATATACTATTTGGAATATAACAACACTTTCTGTAGAACATCCATTAAATAACTTGAAGAATCGATGTTCAAATGTTCTTTAAATATCCATATTCAATGTCTTTAAGATGTTTGTTTTATTGCACAACAGGTGGAGCCTGCTGTTGGTGCGGCATGGTTAGCATGGAATTTTTTCATGAAAGAATGTCATCACAAGGCTGAGAATTGATGTAAAGCAAGAAAATATAATTCTTGATGATTAAAAGTGTATATTAGACAAGGACGAAAGTGTGGATACCTATGTGATGCCATGTAGTTTATGTATGATCCAATATCTCTGCTGTTATTGTTGTTTCGGTTCATGGCACATGGTAGGCTTAGTTCTTTGAGTCATGATTACCTTAGCTAAGGTGGTAACTGTGCTTGTGTATATAATTTTTAGTGCCATAAACATGATAGAGAAGTGTCTTCGTTGTCTTGTAGCTGCTGATACTTTTTTCATCATGAATTGTTTAGAGAATGAAGATGAGCATTTTGGAACAGCCAATCGTGATGGTTTAACAATAACTTGCTATTAAAATATGGTTCTCGCAATTATTGTCTTAATGATCTCAATTTCTGTTGAGGAATCAGAGGGTATATAATACAGTGGAATATAAAAATAAGATATTGTATTTAAATAGTAAACTTACAAAAAGCTGCTGTTTTATGCCGTATATATTTTTTTAAAATAAAAAGTAGCTTGCTCCAGAAATTTCTTAAATGGTATTAAATATATTAAACAGCTTTAAAAGTTTTAAATACATGGTCTGTGTCTCCTGACTTATATTTTTTCGGTATACGTATTAAAGATTTAACATTATGATTAAAAAATTCAGTTATGATTTTAGATCAAATAGGGAAATATTTAATTGAGTTAATCAGGTTAAAGTATTCTTTTCACCAAACAAAAACTTCTGAATTTTCACAATTCACTGTCCTCTCCACGCGTAAAATTTGGTATAATTCTCCTTCCGAATTTTCAGAAAACAAATTTCTGTCACTGTTGTGTTTATTTTTATAAACATTACTTTCTAGACCTCTTGGATTAATGGAGCTTGCATCTGTTTTAGGCCGAAAATAAAAACCAGGAAAGACAGGATCTAATACACATGATTCTCAGACTATTTATGAACCCCCAGATGTAACCCAGGGTGAAGGGGCGAAAATTAAATTGCTTTTAGGTCAAATTACATATTAGATGAGAAATTTCTTGCATAATAATTTCAGTATAAAATAGTACAGCATATCTCCACATGATTATCCAAAGCACCTCCCATTAACTACTTTAAGCAACATAAATACACTAAATAAATTGAATCACCACTTCATACAGCTCCCTCTTCAAAACTTTTCATGCACGCATATACGTGTGTACACATTTTCAGGATCATTGTGAGATTCAATGTCCATGGATGGAGGTGGAACCCTCAGAATACAGCCTTCCTTTCTCCTTTTTATAGATGTTTTCAAAAAATAACAGACCTAAGACTGAGCCAAAAGTCCCAGAAAAGAAATATCCTATGCTCGTAGAACTTCTGATTGTATGACCTTCCCAAATTCTTACTAATTAGTAATACAAGGACTAGCCAAGAAGCCGCCTTTAAGTTTCAGAGAAAGTGACAGATGCAAACTCTAGAAGAACTAAACCACCAAGAAATAAGGGTAGCGCAACTTTTTTTATATTGTTATGTTAAAAAGGTCTTCTATTGTTCTGATTACTACCACGAGAATCACCAAAGCCACTAGATTGACCCGAGCCAAGTTCTCCAAAACCTCCCGAACGATCTGAACTACCAAATCCCCCAAAATCATCTGGACGACTAAACCTAGACCCACCGGATGATCGACCAGATCTGCTTCCTGATTGACCTGAGCCAAAGCCACCAGATGAGCCAAACCTACCAGAGCTTGGTCCACCATATCTACTCATTTCACCAGAAAACCCCCCTCCTGATTGACTGGAACCAGAGCCACCAAAACGATTATAATTCTGTCCACCAAACCTTTCACCAGAATCTCCAAAGCTGGGGCGGCCAAATCCACTGTTATTGTAGCCACCAGAACGGCCAGACCCAGGACCACGGCCAAAACCTGTGTCACCATAACGACGATCCCTAGTTCCTCCGAAAGACCCAAACCGCCCACCACCCATGCCAACTGTGTCCATGGATGCACTATCAACAGCTATCCTTGGTAGCTGAAAAATATGAATACAGGAACAGAAAACAACCAATAAATAATTATGTAAATAAAAAATACCAAACTTTAACATGTAATTAGCATATTAGCGAGAACACTGGAAAACGGTAATAATAACTATGGGATAGTAGGTCCCTGGCTGTTTAGATATATTGAATAGAGAAAATTTCAGATTGAGTTTATCAATTTCCAGGGCAATCTGACTCGCAAACTAATCATGAACAGGTTTAGATCAAATTGTGCATAGGAAGGATGGGATTTTAGGCAACAGGAATATATGCTTCCCTAATAGTGTAGCCTCAATCTTAATGACCATAAAATTAGTAATTAACAAGGTACAACTTCCAGTGGAAAAGATAGACAAAATTCAATAAGATGCCAGGAAAAGAATCACCTCTGTAAATCTACTTCCCACATCACGCTCAATAAGCCTCACAGCCCTTGATTGATCTTCTGTATACACAAGAATAGCAGTTCCTTTCTTACCAGCACGACCTGTCCGTCCAGATCTATGAACAAATATTTCTGAAGAATTGGGAAGATCATAATGTATTACCTATAACAGGAAAGCAAGTCAAAATTTCGTATCTATAAATTGCATGAAACGATAACAATATTCTCCATAATATATCACAGTATTTACATATGCACATGACATTAAACATAAAGAATGGCACATTGAGAAAGACTACAAACACGGAACAATAAGAAATCAAACAGAGAAATACAATCTAAGCGACATCCAAAATTTACAGAACCATGAACAGTACAGACCGATGACAGAATAAACCAAGAGTGTTGCATGATTATCAAATATATCAAATACATTGACAAGAAAAATCAATAACTAATAGTCAAGGACATATCATCAAGAAAATGATACCTTGTCTTCAAATTCAATCAAGCATACGATAATTTGCAATAGAAATAAAAAAACAGTAAAACAGAACTCACAAGATCAACATTGGGTATATCAAGCCCACGTGAGGCAACATCAGTTGCCACCAAAACATTAAAATGGCCATTTCTGAAGCCAGCAAGAGTTTTTTCCCTCTGAGCTTGTGATATGTCTCCGTGCAAAGCCTCACATTGAACACTTTTTGCCATGGTATATGATAATCGGTCTGCATCACGTTTTGTTTGAGTGAAAACAATACACTTTCCTCCTTTTGCATGTTCCTAACAAAGGATATATATTTAGGAAACGGAGAGAAAGAAAGAAATCCAGCAAGTTTCCTCAAGTAGTTTTTTCTAATTAAAATACATAAAAGGGCAATCTAATGCCGAAGGCTACCACCTAGTGGGGTCTAAGGACAGTGGGTGTACACAGATTTACCACCACAAGCAAGCGGCTGTGTCCAGGATTTGCACCTATGACCTCTGGGTCACAGGGAACCAACCTTACCCTTGCACCAATGCTCACCCTCTAATTACACACACATATATATTCTAGTAAAAGCTTAAGGGAAAAACGTAATAAAACTCCAGAAACCTATTTGCAATACAGTAATTTTAGTCTAGGAATTTAGCTCTGAAACCTAACACAACTCCACAAAACTTACTTATAAAGTAAGGACTCGTCAACCTTTACAAGCTCTATTTAATTTTATATCATATCTCTAGCTGAGGAGGGACTAAGCACCACCATTGAGGTTTCCGTTGAGGCAGCCACCTCCTAACACAATGCAACTAAGGCAGGCTATGATTGACCACTAGTGAGGTGGTTTTCAAACACATTAACAATCACTAATCAGAACTACCAATCAAGTCAGTAAATGATGGTTTCAGAAGGCATACTGTTATTAGCTGCGCAAGAATTCCCGCTTTAACATATAAGTCAGATGCAATGGAATACAGTGAAATTCCATCTGCTAACTTCTGATCAGAATCTCCAACCTACAGCACCAATAAATTTACAGTTATAAAATAACTCTCGTGTACTCCCACACATGCCCACAATGTAGAGACGTTAAAACATGATAAACTAATTACTCAAAGAAGTTCATGCGCCCCACAACATAATCTACTGTGTTTATTTTGTACATTATATTCAAATCAAACTAAATGATATCTCAGAATTGCACAGGTTACAGGCATTGTCCTAGTGCCTAGAATGGAGTTTCAAGCTTACTAGATCAATTGTCAGGGGATCATTCAGGTAATTGCGTGAAATCTGCTTTATCCAAGATGGCATTGTTGCAGAGAACATAAGAGTCTGACGTTTGGCGGGCAACCTTTCCAAGATCCTCTCCACTTCCTCCTGGAAGCCGATTTGAAGCATCTGATCAGCTTCATCAAGAACAACAAATTGAACTTCCTTCAGATTTAGAGCACCTCTGTTGAGAAGGTCAATAATCCGACCAGGTGTTCCCACAGCAATATCAACCCCATAATCGAGCTGCCTCATCTGCTTAGAGATTGGCGTACCCCCATAAACACAAATTGTATCCAAGTTAGGTGCCGACTCATAGAATTCCTTCTCAACCTGCTTAGCAAGCTCCCTAGTTGGAGCCAGAACTAAAGCCAAAGGATCCCTCCCCCGCCTGCAACATCAATCACACAAAAAAAATGTATAGTTAAAGACACAAATAACATTTCCATGATTATATCCACACCATCATGAATTACCAAGTCCACATTCAACTCTAACAGAGAAACAAGTGCAAAATTTAGGTAATAAGGAAGCATAAGTATCACGATAACATAAAAATATAGAACCAACCCATGCTTCGCATTAAACTGAATGATCTTATCCATGATGGGTATCCCAAATGCAAGAGTCTTCCCAGTTCCAGTCCTAGCTCGACCAATCATATCACGACCTTGCATGGCAGGTTCCAGCACGGCCCTCTGCAATACAACAACCCAATTAACTAAAAAAAACGTTAGCATAACTCAAAGCTACTAAACTACGCGTCTTTAATCCTTATAAACCGCATATCATGCTATGCATCATCGCATAAACCCTTAGAAGCAAAGCAAACCTGAATGGGGAAGAGCTTGGTGATGCCTTTCTTGGCCAAAGCTGAGACAATATCCTGAGAGATTCCGAGCTTCGCGATCTCGAGTCCTTCCTCGGCGTTCCCTTTAGACCCTTCTTCGTAAGGGAAATCGTCTACAGCATATTCCGCGCGGTGATATACAGAAGAACGGAAATTCAACGGACCCGATTTGGAATGGAAGTTTCTTGGAATGAAGGCCGGGGAGAGTGGCCGGAAGTCGTTGCTGGCGGAGATTACGACGGCCAGGAAAGCGCGCCTTGAGAGGTTGGAAGAAGTTCTTCTAAGGATTGCGGTTAACATGTTGTAGTGTTGTGGTAAGAAAATGGTAAATGGAAAATGGAAACCCTAACAGACTGCAATTCAGGGTTTAGGGTTTTATGACAATAGAAAATTGGAAATGAAGAAGATATTTCAGTTCAGTTCACTACAGGGTGTCGTGATCTTCTGTGTGCTACTCTTCTCAATGCTCCCTATGACTTCTTTTATTCCACACCATAGATTAAGCAGAATTTTTTGCCCACTGTACCATAGATTAATCTCATTTTATTTTTTAAAAAATTAACTTGTTTATTGTAACAGTTGATTGATTTATTGAGAGTGAAGTTCTCAAATGTTTTTTTCTTTTTCTTTTTAGTGCAGCCCTGAAAGCTTTGTCAGAATTGGGCAAAACAAAATTCCAAAGGGACTTTATGATTTTCTTTTCTAGAAGGATAGGAAAGTTTTGAAAAAATATATAAAAATAAAACATTAAAATTGTAACAATCCTACTTTCTTAATCATTCTCCTACTAATTATAATTAAGATTATAATTCAATAATAGCATCAATAGTTATAATTAAACTTAGTCACAATTTAGTTCTTAATAGTAATTCTTAAGTCATCTTCGGCATATACAAAATATACTATTGCAAGATTAAGAAATAAAAGATACATATAACGACGAACTAATTATCACAAAAATAATTTTTAATTGAAAGATATCCTAATATTCACCAAAATCTTAAATTAAATTTAATTAACTAAAGTTCAAGCATTAAATTATAAAAAAAAAATTGTAAACTTTGAAAGATTAATATATTGAATGTTTTCATTCAACTCTACATGTTATACTCTTCTCTTCTTTTTTATATATAATAATAACTTAATTGAAATATCATATATCTCAGTTTAGTATTAATAGAATTAATTTTGGTCAGCTTATTATCTCTCTCGTATCATATTTTAAGATTTTGGACAGAATGTTAATCTCTTATGTAACAAATCTCTTATTTGATAGACTTAATAAAAACATGTTTCCAATAATTAAGTTTAGTGTTAATTGTTTATCTGTTTTTATGAGTTTTTATATTTTATAGATGTTTTGCTTAAATCTTATATGATTTAATTATTTTATAAAACTTTTTTGCATGTTAATTATTTGATGCTTTTTTATGTTTGTATATTTTATTTTTTGCGATAATCAACTTAATAACGTGAATAGAAGTAAGTGTTTAACAAATTTTTTCTTGTGATTGTCTAATCATTTTTCATATTAATTTTAAATATATTTTATTATAGTTATTTATAGTTTATATTTATTTGTTTAAGCAATTTGTTTTGTTTTATCAACATCTTATTTTATTTGTTGTAAGTTGATAAAATTAAAATGTTACAATTATAAAATTTATTTTCAACTATATTTAATTCTGTGGATCCATTATTAATATCAAAATGTATTTTAAAAAGTAATAACGTACTTGAATATTTCTCATTAAAAATATTTATATAATTATATTTTTTTCCAATAATATTAATCATTTATCAATCCAAACAAAGATAAATTATTCACTGCATATCGCTGTGAAAGTTAGAACAAGTATCATAAAATTCAAAATTTAATCTACGAATATATTAGTATAAGGCATTGTCTTAGATTATTATTTAGCAATATAATATTTAAATGAGTATCTTAATTATATTGACTTGTTTAGTTTTCAATGATCATAATTTTGTGTTGACTTTCAAAAAATATGTAATACTTTTCTTAATAAATAATTTATATACCATCCAAACATAATATATATATATATATATATATATATATATATATATATATATACATATATATATATATATATATAATATAGATTATATAAATAACCATCTTTTATCCAAATTTATTAAATTAAATAATATTTACTTTGACTTTATTTTTATATGTATATTTTAATATTATAAAAATTAAATTTTAAAACAATACATAAATAAAATAAGAACTTTAATTAAATAACTAAATATAGGTAGTAATATAACAGACAAATAAACAAGAAAAAGATAAATTAATTACATAGACTTAGTGTTGGATATAAATTAAATAAAATAATCACAATTTAATGAAAAGGAGGTGGCATGACTGCAAATAAATTAAATATCATAATTATAAATAGATAAACAGTGAAGAAAA